>NW_028323283.1:65000-67695 GCF_984573655.1 Nuphar pumila | reverse complement strand
ATCGCGCTTGGTTGAAAAGCCAGTGGCGCGAAGCTACCGTGTGCCGGATTATGACTGAACGCCTCTAAGTCAGAATCCAAGCTAAGAAGCGGCGCTTGTCCCTGCCGTCCGTGTGCCGACCCGCAGTAGGGGCCTCGTGCTCCCAAGGGCCCGTGTCATTGGTGATCTCCTGTGCGGCAGACGAGCCGCGCAGGCAGCCTTGAAATGTAATTCCTCTCGGTCGGCGGGCTGAATCCTTTGCAGACGACTTAAATACGCGACGGGGTATTGTAAGTGGCAGAGTGGCCTTGCTGCCACGATCCACTGAGATTCAGCCTCTTGTCGCATCGATTCGTCCCTCCCATCCTTTCTGTTCACCGCACCAAACGAACTTTTCTATGGTGCTAAGGGAGGTTTTCGAGCACCTAACGACTGCCTTCAGTTTGGGAACTCACGGCTACCTCAATGCGAAGGGAGGTTCTCGGGTAGTATGGTCCGGCCCACTTGGTGCTAGCCGGAACACTTTGCATTTCCCCGTAGCGGCGGGACAACCCATGTGCACAAGTTGCAGTGCGAAGTGATGTCCACGGTTGCGGCACATGTTGCAAGGTTGAGACACTTGCTCGGGCCTTGTGTCGGTAGGCAAGGTCATGGTTTGCGCACTAAGTATGGCACATGTTGCACGGTCGCAACACTTGCTCGTCCCTTGTGTTCTTAGGCAAGGTCATGGTTTGCGCGTCCGCGACACTTGTGATGCGGCCCTACCTAGCTCGTTCGGTGCACGCAGGCACTCGGCTAGCCTTCTGCCTTCAGCGCACGCAGCCGCGGGTTGATCGACGCACGCAGGCGCGGATCGTTGAGCGCACGCAGGCGCGCGATGTATAGCGGACGCGGGCGCAGGGATGTCTCGTCCCACGCAGGCGCAAATAATACTCAAGCGCGCGCAGGCAAGGGAGTGAGCGCACGCTGGCGCGTGCGTTAGGGAGCGCGCGCAGGCAAGGGAGTGAGCGCACGCGGGCGTTAGGGAGCGCGCGCAGGCGCTTGCTGCTCTGACGCGCACGGCTTAAGCGATCAGGCGCAGACTCGTGCCTTGTGCCGGTAGGCAAGGTCACGGTCTGCGCACCTGCGGCACTTTGTGTGCACCAAGTATGGCACATGTTGCACGGCCGCAACACTTGCTCGTCCCTTTGCGTTCGTAGGCAAGGTCATGGTTTTGCGCGTCTGCGTCTGCGACACTTGTGATGCGGCCCTGCTATGGATCGGCATGATTATGACTGAACGCCTCTAAGTGTTGCATGGTTGCAACACTTGCTCGTGCCTTGTGTCGGTAGGCAAGTTCACGGTTTGCGCACTAAGTACGGCACACGTTGCACGGTCGCAACACTTGCTCGTCCCTTGTGTTCGTAGGCAAGGTCATGGTTTTGCGCGTCTGCGTCTGCCACACTTGTGATGCGGCCCTGCTATGGATCGGCATGATTATGACTGAACGCCTCTAAGTGTTGCATGGTTGCAACACTTGCTCGTGCCTTGTGTCGGTAGGCAAGTTCACGGTTTGCGCACTAAGTACGGCACACGTTGCACGGTCGCAACACTTGCTCGTCCCTTGTGTTCGTAGGCAAGGTCATGGTTTTGCGCGTCTGCGTCTGCCACACTTGTGATGCGACCCTGCTATGGATCGGCATGATTATGACTGAACGCCTCTAAGTGTTGCATGGTTGCAACACTTGCTCGTGCCTTGTGTCGGTAGGCAAGTTCACGGTTTGCGCACTAAGTACGGCACACGTTGCACGGTCGCAACACTTGCTCGTCCCTTGTGTTCGTAGGCAAGGTCACGGTTTTGCGCTCGGCTGGAATTGGTGATTCGACCCTGCTATGGATCGGCATGATTATGACTGAACGCCTCTAAGTGTTGCATGGTTGCACCACTTGCTCGTGCCTTGTGTCGGTAGGCAAGTTCACGGTTTGCGCACTAAGTACGGCACACGTTGCACGGTCGCAACACTTGCTCGTCCCTTTGTGTTCGTAGGCAAGGTGACGGTTTGCGCTCGGCTGGAATTGGTGATTGCGCTCGGCTGGAATTGGTGATTCGACGATCTAGAGCTCGATTGAGACTCGTAGACCCGTCGGATGCTCTCCTTCAATCGGTTGAATGAGTGTCGATATTTGCAATCTTGGGGGTCAAAATTTTTTTTATGGTTGCCCGGGTGTTTTTCGTATTCGTTCCTGTCAGCGGGGGGTCAGCGCCCAAAAGGGGGAAAAATTTTTTATTGATCCTCATGGCACGCGGCACCTCATGTGCGCCACACGGTTCGCGCGGCTGCGGTACTTGTGTGTGCGGTTGCGTGCACTTGTTGCGCACAGCTGCGGCACAGTTAAGCAGTTGCTGGTGCGGCCGTTGCACATGTTGCGCACTGCGACAGCGAGATTGGGTGTTCAAAATTTTTTATGGTTGGCCAGGTGTTTTTCGGGTTCCTCCTGTCAGCGGGGGGTCAGCGCCCAAAACACCTATATAGGGGACCAAATTTTTTGATCCTCGTGGCACGCGGTGCGGTGCTGCTGCGGCACCTCATGTGCGTCACTCGGTTCGCCCGGCTTTGGTACCTGTGGGTGCGGTTGCGTGCACCTGATGCGCGCAGCTGCGGCACAGTGCGGCATTGGCTGGTGCGGCCGTTGCACATGTTGCCCACTGCGACAGCGATTGGGTGTTCAAAAATTT
>NW_028323282.1:0-67730 GCF_984573655.1 Nuphar pumila | reverse complement strand
GTCCAACATGTCAAACGCCAGAGTAGAACGTTAAATCACCTGGGAATCACGCCATGTCCCCTCTGTCGTCACGGCGAGACATATCCAAGGGGTTTCAGGCTCAGGCCCAGGCCTGCGGAAAAGGCGGGAAGTACTTCTCCACCGCTTTCCAGGCAGACACAGCAACGACGCTGGCCGTAATGGGAGGCAAGTAGGCGGCAAGAAAAGGACAGGCGCATTCACAAAAGGCAGCAGGCAAGGCAGACAGAGAGTCAAGAGCAGCCGACGAAAACAAGCGTGCAGCCATCAGCGTGCTGCGTCATCATATGCGGTCCGCTGGCGGACACGGGGGGCCAGGGGATGCAGAAAAGGGACGAAATGCGCTTCCTACATGCGCCTGCCCGTCCTTGCTGCAGCGGGACAACACAGTGTGTGCGCGGTGCGCATTCGGCAGCAATCGGGCCATCGACCTGGTCGCAGGGGGAGCGGCCGCAACGGACAAAGAG
This sequence comes from Nuphar pumila, assembly GCF_984573655.1. Classification (NCBI taxonomy): domain Eukaryota; kingdom Viridiplantae; phylum Streptophyta; class Magnoliopsida; order Nymphaeales; family Nymphaeaceae; genus Nuphar; species Nuphar pumila. The sequence continues at coordinate 67,245 of NW_028323282.1, read as the reverse complement.
GGATTGCTACTATGCATATAAAGTACGCCTGCCAGTGTGGGCAACTTGCAGCGATCACAAACATTTGGCACTATTTGTTCTTGCTGTGAGGATATACAACACACACAACTAGAGGGGGGTAGCATCTTCAGTTTACATCGCTAGCTGAGAAACAGTATCACAATGCTCTTTCCGCCAATGCTGGCAAGCCGAAGAACACACATCACTGCAGGCAGAGTAGACAGCATTGTCGCAAGAGAAATCATTGCTTGCGCATTATCGTGATGATGATAATGTCGAATATTATGTCTATTTCCTGCCATAATCTATGTGATGTAATGTCGCATAGTATACAGCACCACCGAATATTCCGCCTGAACTGTATTTCTTGCTCGTATGTAGGCGATGTACTAGCTGCAATGATGAATGTATACAGCACTACCGCATCCACATGGACAGTGGCAACTCCCAAGTACTGCTAGGGAATGCGTCATCTCAATTTCATGGTGTGGCGCTTTCAGCGGCGGCGGTGGACGATGCCCCCCCCCCTTCCGCCTGCTCCTGCATGTTCTGCAGCAAACGGAAAAGGCTCGCAGCTTCCCGTATCCGCGAGAAGTTCACACAGAACGAGAGCACCTCGTACTGGACGGCCTTGACGTCGATGATCTTTGTCCGGATCAGAGACTGGAGGAAGACGCACACAAGGCGGACGAGGCGGTTCTGAAGGTTCTTTTGAGCAATTGTTTCGCACGATTGGATGCAGGACGAGATGTACATGTGCACAAAGTCCATGGGGAGCGACATGACGCCAGTGAGTCGCTTCACGACCTCCATGCTGTGCACGCTGAGGTCCATGTGGACGAGCACGTCCAAAAACGCGGAGATGCGCGGCGAATTGACGTCCATCAGCTTCAGCAGCAGCTCTACCGCGATCATGTTGTTATGCTCGACCAGCGCGGGCAGCTGTGTGGGCGACACACCAATGTGGTGCACCAGCCGAGGCCATGTCTCCTGCAGTATTGAGACACATGTGAGTCATCATCGATGACGGGGCGATACCTAGTGTCACCTCTTTGCACGATGAAAGAGGTCACTTATACTCGTTCCAGTACACACTACAGAACATCGGCCAAATCCTCCGTGTTCACGAACAATGTGCTTGGACTTGCGTTGTGTATTTTGAGATGTCTTTGCTCATCTGCATGCTTCTCTGTGTTTCGTGTGTTTCGCTTTCCTGGGCATTGCCATGGCTCAACACGAGCTGAGTATGAATCTCAGTGAACGGATTGGGACGATAACGCAGACACACGCACCAACGCTGCGAGAAAGCGCTTCTGCTGAAGAGGAGCGAGCGGCTTGAGCTGAGCATCGACAACGAGCTTTTTTAACAGCTGGAGCGCAGACGGCAGCACCTCCGCTGAGTCATCCCAGACAAGCGAGTCAAGCAGAGACAGCTGCACCCACCGCGTGTCCTCCGCCTGAACATCCATGATCGGCGGCGCCACTCGTATGAACCTCGGGAAAGGCTGCAGCGATGCAGTGTGATGCCCTGACGCCCTGTTGGCCCCGCCACCCCCTTCCTTGGCCCCCCGGGTTGCCCGCTCATGCGCTCCGCCCTCACCACCGCCACCTTCCCTCGCAAATGTTGTTATTGTTGCAGCCGCCGCCACTGCTCTATCGTCCCCTTTGGAAGTGGACGACGGTGCTGCCCCTTTAGAGCTAGGGTGCGCATTTGTGTTGCTCACGTCTTGCGGCGGCGCCACGGGCGTTGCTTCAGGTGGAGGATCGTACAGCAGAGACAACTCGGCGAGTGACTTGAGGGGGGTGTCTTCGCGAGCTGGTTCGTTGGCAAGGGCGATTGGCGTTGCCACTTGCAGAGACTCTGGGCCGCTTTGCAGCAGCCTTTGCACCAGTGCTCGCTCCGTCCTGTGAGCATCTTCGCTGCTTGCTACCTGCATGCACAATGTTGCCTCGTGCCTGGCTTGGCGCAGAGGCCTGGGCGACAACATGGTGCGCTGGCCAGCACGCAGTCTTCACTGTTTGGGATGCCATCACCATCGTTGTTTTCCAAATGCCACGTACCCCCCTCTCCGCTAAATCTCGAAACAATGTATCGTTGTGAACAGACTTGCGCCTTCGCACGTCGTGATGCCGTTTGCCGCAAACCGGACAATCAAAGCAATGGCAGGCACCTTGAAAAGCAGGTTGGCACACAATTGCAACCACGTGCGTGCGATATCATCTTGAGAAGCAAAACAGGCACACATTGCCGCAAAGGGGCATTGCCGCTGCAGCACCCTGCGCTGTGAAACACTCAGAAGGGAGTGCGATTTTACATTCACGCACCTTTAGAAACAAACGCAGGAAGGGAAACGCAGCAACGCATCTCCAATCGTACGTGTAAGAAAGCAGGTAGTAAGCTACAATCCTTTGCGCAACAGAACGCACAGAGTTGTGCTCAATGAGCAGCAACAAAACACAGAGCGCCCTAAAACGAGGAGCTGATTCCCCGTATAGCGTCCTGAATTCAGCACCAGTCGTTTCCAGACAACGCAACTCGCTCTCACTAAGGAAAGAGGCCAATTTCGACACTTCTGTTCCTTTTTCCATGTCTCAACGCACATGTCCATGCAGATACAAAGGCAGCTGCTAAGAGATGACAAACAATGCCAATAGTAAGAAATTCACGAACATTGGTATGTCTGACTTGACACCAGCATGTGCTTGTTGAGGGAACGCGAACGAGGGGACAACGGGATAGAATATCATACGTTTTGCAAGCCAAGTTCTTGGTATCAAATGAACTGAGATAGTGCAGAACGATACGAATGAAGCGTGGCTGGAACACTGTCAAGGACCTTTCAAGGACATCCTCAAGGAGACAAGGTTGCTGTTGAACAGCCTGTTCCCTTGCTTGCCTACGGTCAGGGTTTCTGTGTTTAGATAGCTGGGACAGAGAGGCTCCACGAAACTGTCCGGCAGGTCAGCTCTGATCAGTGTGGGCCATACGCAGGCTCCGTCTACAACATAGTTTGATGATCTTGCTCTCGCAAGAGTACTGTTTCTGTAAAAGCAGTCGACTTGGTGGATTAGATTCGCAGAGGTAGCACGCATTGCCAAAATGCATCAGTGAGAAACTGCGTTACGTATAATGCGCTGAAAATGACGCGTATCAAACGCTTGTTCCCTTGGGCCCTCCTGCTGTCGCTTTTGACGCCCATCTCCTGTGACCAGCGGAAGCACAAGGTACGTTTTCTTTGTTGCTTGCACAAGTGCTATAACGGTTTGGTATTTGAAATATTGGTCTCTGATTTGATGGGGCATAAAGTGCGAGAATGGTTCATGGTTCATGTGCACGAGACATCTGTCCGGGTCTCAACTTGAACGAAGCTCCTCCCAAAGGAAGGGCCACTTGGAGGTCGCCAAGCTTTGCTTCAAATTTATGTTGCCATTGGCAGCTCATATGAGTAAACCGACAGCCCATGTATCAAGTTGTTTGCAGTGCATCAGATGTTGGGACCTTGCGTGCTTGGTCCGGTCCTAATTTTACATTCTGATCAGAGCCAATCTAGCGTGCACACCTTGTCTTCTCGATGGAAGAAAAACGTCTGGGAACCAGCTCCAGAGCCTTGCTGCCTCGTAGCAACCTGGGCAACACCTCAGTTGCTTGGCTAACCCTGTGCCCAGCACACCAGATCCGCTCGCACGGGCCCTCAAACGCTCTCCAGCAATAAACTCAAATCAATATTTTTTCCAATTCTTGTAAAAAAATGCGCCGTGTTTCTGGGTTCCCCAACCCAGCTTATGCATGCTGCTTCCCAGGTACACCTAGTCAGTAGGATGGACAACACTTTCAAGGCGTGATTGAGGCAACCTGTGGGCCTTCTTGGAATGGCACCAATGTCTCTCTTGCCATAATGTTGGCGAGCGCATTGTATCCGCTCGTCGTGCATCGTCCCAAGGGCGCATGCAACGTGCACACGGTGAACTTGCATGCCACCCTATGGAACACGTGGAAAGCTGTTTTGGCCCAAGATCTGGCCTGGTCGCATCAGATGAGGATTATTCCGGTGATTGTGTGAATGCAGTACAACGTTGGAGAACCTGTGGCACTATGGGTTAACAAGGTGGGACCATACAACAACCCGCAAGAGACGTACAACTATTACTACCTCCCGTTCTGCAAGTCTCATCCAGACTGGAAGACGCAGCACCGATGGGGCGGGCTGGGGGAGGTGCTTCAAGGGAATGAGCTTATAAATAGTCACATGGACATCCAGTTCCAAGGTGTGTGGCAATGACCTTGGGTCGGCCGGAGCCAGCATATCGTTGGCAATTGCTGACCATTCAAGTACCTGCCCCACCATAACTGTTGATGCTCGTTTGGTGCCTTGCGTGTCACTTGCACACCAGTGCTTCACCTGAATGGGTTGCAACTTCCATTTTTGTCCCAAAATTTCATGCACATCCGGGCATCAGGACCCCAATCATGATAGGGTCTCGCGAATTGCTGTTGCACTCGAGTGCTGCTTACACACTTCTCGCCTGACCTCATGTGTTGGTATGAATTGACTTGCACCTGAAAAGTTTTGAACATGCCACCTCCAGCCACAGATGCAGAGCACCCACTTCTTTGATAACTTCAGAAGGTTTTCTTTCGAGGCTGGCGACAAAGTCAAAAGGGACCGTGCTCTGGTGTCTGAGACAGTTAATACCATGCAACTGATGATGATGACGTATCTTTTCACAACGCTACCGCATCCACATGGACATTGGCAACTCCAAGAACTTGAAAATCGGTGCTATCATTGCAACTGGTCCAAGGACAGCCATTCTACCTGCGTTCCATTGTCAGACCAGCTGGAAGGGCGCTCTTCACCCTGATACTCGTACAAAGTCCAAAGAGTGGACAATCATGCAGCATTTCGAGAACTGTGATCACAAAATGACAATACTTCAGATGAGGAGCTTGGATGGTTGGACTTTGACCGCTGGTGTTGGTGCAGTGGACACGCCTCGGACTCTCATCTGCTCTCAAAAGCTGACAGAGAAGCACGTGGCAGTGTTTAGGGCAGCGATCAAGCGTCACTACTGGTACGAGTTCTTCATTGACGATCTGCCAACTTGGGGCTTCATTGGTGAGAATGTCTCTCCTGATGATGGCATCAACGACCAGTACATCTACACCCAAAAGACCTTTGATATCAGCTTCAATGGCAACTCCATCATTCAGGTGCGTGCATGAGCGTTTCCATCCGTTTTCTATCGTTCCAGGGTGTCCAGGTTGCCTGTGCCAGATGGCTGAGCCCTGCCTTGCACCAAGCAGGCTTTGGTTTGGGAATCCTATGTCTCCACAGCCAAAAACAATATCTCCTTTGAACTGTCGAGGTACCTGGGCAGTGCTTTGCCAGGCAGTTTTCTTTGTTGGTGAACCGTGTATCCCTGAAATGCATGATTACAAATTTGTTGTCTTGCTTGAGTCAGTGGCAGTGGCAGCGGTAAGGTAGAAGCTTGTCAAAATGCTCATGAAAGTTGCGTACACTTGCGCCAAGCGCCATTTCGATAATACGTCGATGTGTCTTTGTACTGCACTAGCGCATGCTCATCCCAGTACTGGAGAAAATGACGAAATTGCCAAGTGCATTGTTACCAGGAGATCTGGTAGTTCTGCACATAACACTGATGGTGATGGTGCACCGTTCCCTTGTAGCCCACCGTGGTTTTCCAACATGGGACAATCATACAAGTGACCGATCTAATGGGTATAAATCAGGCACTTGTGCTAGAGCTGACAATGCGCCGCTGCTAGTGCTGCAACAGTAGCATATTTATATGAGCATCGGCAACTCCCAGCACTACCTGGGAATACCATAAGAAGCGAGCTATCTAGTGGGAAACATCGCGCATTCATACTCTAGTGCTGAACTATTTGCACTGGAGTGCTGAAACTGAAAAAGCATTTTCGGCTCCGCAGGTCAACCTCACAGCCGAAGATCCAAAGCCCCTCGTGCAGGGGGAAACCCTCGAGTTCACTTACTCCGTCACCTGGAGGCCAACAAAGACGCCCTTCGCCCGCCGATTCGAGCGCTACCTCGACTTCAACTTCTTCGAGCACAAGATCCACTGGTTCTCGATCTTCAATTCCTTCATGATGGTCCTCTTCCTGACAGGCATCGTTGCGATGATCATGATGCGAACCCTGAGGAAGGACTATGCTCGGTACGCCAGCGAAGCCGACGACATCGAAGCCCTCGAGCGGGACATCAGCGAGGAGAGCGGCTGGAAACTTGTCCATGGAGACGTGTTCCGGCCCCCCCGCTACACGATGCTGCTGGCAGCTCTCGTTGGCACTGGCAGCCAGCTCGCTGTGCTCAACGTCTTTGTCATCATGTTTACTATCGCTGGTGCGCCTCCGCATCGTGTGTGTTTATCGCACTGCGTCAGGTCAGCGCAACACAATTAGATTTAGTAATCCAGCGTTTTTGGTACCAGAAGCACCATTATCACGCTGTCGTGATGCAACTGCGGCAGTGAGGGTATTCATGAGTCGGGTCATGCTGAAAACTTTCATGTAGCATTGTCGGCACCTATCACGCGCTCTAGCTACGCCTGTACAAAAGCATATGCTGGCTGCACATTTCTGGGGTCAGCACCTACACAAATAGATGGAGAAATTCGCATTCTTGGTACTGGACATACGCGTCTATACAGGATTGGCTCTAGCGGTGGAATCAGCGTATTGGTTAGGAGTGCGGGTGGCCACGATTCGCCGTATTCTGGCGACTGCGGTCAACGAACAAAGGTCTCGAGAAGAACCCTATGTCACATCTCGCCGGAGCTGGCATGTGATGCTGTTGAGATTTAGTGACAACTTACAGATTATTGACAGTACAGAGAATATAAGCCAAGGACTCTGGTGGAGGATGCCAGAGTATTCCATCTCCAGTGGGGAAGGTAGAAGGATCTGGGGTCACTGGAGACACTACTTAGGACAGATCTAGATAGACGTGAGACTGCTAGTCTCACGTGGACATATAGTTATCTAGCTAGGTACCCACAGAATGAAGGAGTACTTATTCCTTGTACTCCAACACTCCCCGTTCGTGAGTGGGTATAGCTCCCAAGCCAGCCTGAACAAACTCCCCGGATTGGGAACTCAGGTAGAGGCTTATGCAAGGACTATTTCGTGACCTCGTACTTTAACAAATGTTTTGGAGGGACAGATGCATAGCCAGGAATCCTTGAAGGGATCAAGTGAGACAATGTGAAACAGGATGCTCCCCGTACTCCTCTTCAGGGGGTTATCTTATTGATGCACATAATCAGCAAGGGTAAAGCACACATAAGCAAGTACTACTAGCACAAATGTGGTGGGCTAGTCACCAAGAGAGCAGGAGGCAATGGGGCTTAGGGCAGATTCAAGCGCTGCAAACCCATGCCAGCAACACATGCTGTCAGCCGATCGTGAGCCAGTGGCTTAGTAAGTTGATCTGCCCAATTATGGTCAGTATCCACATAGCTGTACAAGAGTTGGCCTCGCTCACTTCTCTCCTGGACAAAATGATGCAGGACATCAATGTGTTTGCTTCTCGCTGAGACCATAGGATTCTTGATGAGGCAGAGAGCAGCTTGATTGTCCCCCTTCAGCCGGATGGGGCCCTTGAGCTGGTAGTCGAGAATCGGGAGGAGTTTCCTCAAGAAGAGGGCCTCTCTCCCTCCTGCACCTGCAGCCATGTATTCTGCCTCTGTGGTGCTCAAGGCCACAGTCGGTTGTAGTCGGGATTGCCAGGATATGGCAGCTCCATGCAGGAGGAAGACGTAGCCAGTCGTTGATCTCCTGCTGGTGACATCCCCTGCATAGTCCGAGTCGGTGTACCCCACCAGCTCCCCTGAGGCATGCCGGGAGTAGACCAGTCCCATGTCCTTAGTCCCTGCCAGGTACTTGAAAACCCTGACAGCTGCATTCCAGTGGCAAGGCAGGGGGGCTCGCAGATGGCGAGCTAGAGAGTTCACAGCATGTGCGATATCTGGACGGGTGCCATTGGCCAGGTGCATAAGAGACCTCACCATTGCAGGGTACAGCTCTACCTGCTGGTGGGGAAGGGTGGTGGACTCATCTGCTATAGCAGGCGAGACCTTGCAGATAGCCGGAGTGCTGCTGGGATGACAAGTGCTGAATCCATACTTTCGCAGCATCTTTTCCACATAGGGTTTCTGATGGATGGCCAAAGTTCCCCGTGCCCTGTCTCTCACGATGTTGAGTCCTAGGAAATCCTTAGGCTCACCCAGGGCCTTGATGTCAAAGATCCCACCGAGCATGTCGATGACTTCCTGCACATGCTTGCGGGTCTTCCCCGCGATGAGGCAGTCGTCTACGTAGATGAGGGCCAGCACCTTGCCTTCCTTGTCAAGTTTGACGAAGAGGGCGGGGTCAGAATCAGAAGGCGTGAAGCCCCTGGCCATGAGCTCGTCCTTCAAGCGCTGGTACCATGCGCGAGGAGCCTGCTTTAGGCCGTACAGAGTTTTGTGGAGACGACACACCTGTCCAGTTGGGCAGGGGAAACCTGGGACCGGTTTCATGTACAGCGCCTGCCCAGTGGGGAGTTCCCCATACAGGAAGGCGGTCTTCACATCAATTTGCTGAATCTGGAAATCGTGATAGTTGGCCAACGAGAGGAAAGCCCTCACGGTGGTGTGGCTTGCCACCGGAGCGAACAGCTCATCGTAGTCGATTCCTGGTCGCTGCGAGAAACCCTGCGCCACGAGCCTCGCCTTGAGGCGGACCTGTGTATCCCCTGGTCCCGGTCGCTTCACGTCATACACCCACTTGCTGCCCACCGTATGAGCACCTGGGGGAGCTCTGGTGTAGGAGAAGCACTTGTGATCCCACAGCGATTTATTCTCCTCCTGCATGGCTGCCCACCAGCCCTCCCTATAGGGATTATCTGGACTTAGGGCAGCCTCCATAGACTGAGGTATCAGGTCTTCCGGCTTCACACCTTCAGGGAGCTCGGAGAGGTCAACCATGTTGCGACCATGGGACATGACGGTAGGAAAAGTCGAGAAATCGATCCCCCCGGTGCGGGCTGGTCGTGACCGGGAGGTGTATGCGAACACTGTGGGTTGCGAGGGGGAAAACGTCACAGAGCGCTTAACTGACGTGACAGTCTCGAGCTGTGACTGATCATGCGACAGTTCGGATCGTGCAGCGTAGGACGAGGGATTGTAGAGTTGCGGGGGCCTGCGCACACGTGGGTGTGCCGCAAGGCTGTCAGGGTGCGACTGAGGCAAGGAGTCGACAGGGGCAGGCAGAAGCACCTCAGGAGCATCCATCTCGTCACCTTCCTCGTCAGCGACCCCATGCACCGCATCCGCAGGCTCGTCGAGGACAGGGCCAGGGGCGTCCGGAGTCGCGAGGGGGCCAACGGCCTCTTCCCCCCCCTCGAGCTGCTCCAGATGCCCCGTGATGGCACTATCCGCCATGATAGCGCCCCCCGCCGGCACGCATGCCGGGCCAAGTGAGGGGAAGGGTGACTCCACGAACTGCGGCGGGCCTTGGGTGGTATCGGCAGAAGCCGTCGGAGGCGCGGACGAGAGTAGGAGGGAGCCGTCAGGCTGAGGATCCGCGGCCTCCGAGGGGGACGGGAGTAAATCAATCGAAGCCTGCCCCTCTTCCACACCCAGGCCGCGCACGCCAGCCGGGGCCGAGGGGACAGGGGGGGCACTATCCTGAATGTGAAAATCACATGTCGTTAGTACACGTCCCTCGACCAGCGCACAGATGTTCCTGGAATTCAGCACCCCAGCCACGCCGAGGTACTTGCCAGCCATGCTTTTGGGGGACAGCTTCGTGCGCTTGCTATCTGGCACGTGCACACGGACGTCGCACCCCCATGGGTGAAACTGAGAAACAGAAGGGGCAATGCCTGTGAACGCATGGTACGGGATAACACGTTTGGCGCAGCGGAACGTGCTGGACCCATAACCTGTTGAGATTTAGTGACAACTTACAGATTATTGACAGTACAGAGAATATAAGCCAAGGACTCTGGTGGAGGATGCCAGAGTATTCCATCTCCAGTGGGGAAGGTAGAAGGATCTGGGGTCACTGGAGACACTACTTAGGACAGATCTAGATAGACGTGAGACTGCTAGTCTCACGTGGACATATAGTTATCTAGCTAGGTACCCACAGAATGAAGGAGTACTTATTCCTTGTACTCCAACAGATGCAGGCCTGGAATGTCAGCTCCGCTGCATCGCTTGAATATGACAAACAAAGTGTCACATGCCCCTGCCGGTGCAGACGCGTTCCAGCCATACTCCAGATAATGTAGTATGGACAACAATTGGCCAGAAGAAGTCACGCAATGCAGCTCCGAGGTCACTAATATTGATGATGATGTGTCTGTTTACATCACTGCCGCATCCACATGGGCATTGGCAACTCCAAGAACTACTTGGGAATGACTAATAGGCATCAATTTCGTGATTTACTCTTTATAACTTGCGGATCAAAATAGAATCAGAGGACGCCACTTGTTGTCTAGGCTACGGTACACATTTCAATTGTTAGGTTGAGGCATTTCTGGTCAGTGCACCTCAGCCATGGCACCCAGGTAAAGAAAGGTGCAGCTGGTAAAGAAAGATGCATCGCCTTCTCATGCAGGAACATTGTTTGAGGAGCGAGGCATGATCGTGACGACCTTCATCGTCTGCTACGCCTGTACGTCGCTCTTTGGAGGGTACGTCTCGGGAACAATTTACGTCCGCCACGATGGCCGGTCGTGGGGCCGAGCTGCTCTGCTCACAGCGTGCCTCTTGCCGGGGACGTGCTTCGCAATTGCGTCCATCCTTAACACCATCGCAATCGCGTACCACTCTCTCGAGGCCGTGCCGTTTGGTAGCATTGTCATCGTTGTGCTCATTTGGGCCATCATCTCTGTCCCCTTGGTGCGATCTTCCCCCCACCCTCCCCCAATGCTTCCCTTGTGCAGGCACATGAGTGTCATGAACAGCCGACCACTGTGGTCTAGACGATTGCGCACTTTCATCGTTGCGTTGCGTTTCGACCTTTCTCTATAGATATCAGTTTCAACATTTGAATCGAAAAGCAATGAATTAGGTACCTTCAGGTACCTTGAACTATCTTCCGGCACCTTGAACACCTGCGATGCTCCAATGCTTTCTCACTTCAGTACTCCTGGTACTGGATTTGCGTCGCCTTGATCTTTTGTGATTTATCATATGCGTCGCAAATTTTTCTCACGCCTGCACTTCAGTCGCCCACACTAATAGTGCCGGAAGTTTCCCTTGTCGGTGTGTTGGTGAAGCACTGTGTTGGGGAAGCATCCTTTCTTCGCTCAGCCCTGTTGCAATGGGAGGAGTGTTCAACGCTTGTTTGGAATGCCCCCCCTTTTCTTTCAGAAAGTTATTCAACTTACATTTAAGGCACCTGGATTTGAGAAATGACAGTGTCTGGCGAATCACTGCAGTGCATCTTTGGAGCCATACTTGCGCGGAATTACAGCTTCCGCCCCACAAACCCCTGCCGAATCAAGCGGATCCCTTCCCTCATTCCCCAGAAGCCGTGGTACCTTAGACCCACAGCGATCGTCATGATTGGCGGCCTCCTGCCCTTTGGCTCCATTTTCATCGAGCTCTACTTCATCTTCACCTCGTTCTGGAACTACAAGGTACGATTCCAGGATTTCGGATATTTCAATGTCAGGTCAGGTTATGGTAAGTCAGGCTGGTCCAGGTACGCTTGCCTCAGGTGGTGGTAATGCTAACACGGATTCCCAAGTAGTCTTGGAGTTGCCAATGTCCATGTGGATGCGGTAGTGTTGTAAAAAGATACATCATCATCATCATCATCAATCGATCTTTCGTTTGGTCATGTCCTAGCGGGTTATAATGCAAGAACTTGATTATTGATGCGGCTATCAAACCACAGGGAGAGAAGCTATTTGTCATGCTGTTGCAGTAGACGACGTTGTCAGTGTTTTGTTAGACTGTGGATTCGTCCCCAGGCTTGAAAATGCATGACCGCTGGGGACAGAAATGGGGGTCCTCATTCTCGCAAATCACTGGACGTACTTGCTGTGCTGCAGATATATATTCTCGCCCTCAGGTACCATGGCAATGTTTTAGGGCTGTGCAAGCGCGTACTTGTCTGCGCATCTCTGTTGGGTCAGCACCTAAACCATTAGATGATGAACATCAGCATTTCTGGTACTGGACATACGCTTTGTACAGGCTTACAAATGTGATGCCTCGAAGTGTGCCTGCCCATTCCCGGCATTGAACTGAGGGGCATGATCATCTCTCGCGCTGATGATGTGTGGGATGAGTGTACCAAGAACCAGCTCGGGTGTGTGGTCGGTGTTGTGTAAGTTGACGCTGTTTGTGTTCCTTTATGTCTTCAAATGCCACTGTCCAAATGGTTCGATTCATTCACTGACAGGATGCCGTCGCTGGCTGTTGTGGGAGACCACCAGGTAGTGAGGTGAAGGAATCTAGCACATTTCTCACTCACTTGAATTTCGTCAACAGGCACATGGACTGACGTGGTCATAGTGTGCAGGTGTACTTTGTGTATGGCTTCTTCCTGCTCGTCTTCGTCATTTTGCTGATCGTGACGTCGTGCGTCTCGGTCGTGGGCACCTATTTCTTGCTCAATGCGGAAAACTACCACTGGCAATGGACGTCTTTCCTCTCCGCAGCAAGCACGGCATTCTATGTGCTCATGTATTCTGTGCATTACTTTGTATTCAAGACGCGGATGTCAGGGTTCTTTCAAACTGCGTTTTACTTTGGTTACACGACCATGTTCTGTTTGGCGCTTGGCATCATGTGCGGGGCTGTAGGTTACACTAGCGCTGCCATGTTTGTGCGTCGCATTTACCGCAGTATCAAGTGTGATTGACGGATGGTAACAAGCTCAATGAACGCATTTACAGTGCATATGCCTTACTTCCTATTTTCAAATAACAGCCGCACAAGAACAATTTTCGAACTGAGAAATGGTTGCATTGAAGCTGTTCGCCGCATGCGGCTTTGCCTACGAGCTCCCTGCCTGACAGAATGCATCTCAGCATTGTAAAACCTGCACCGTACGCGGTGCCAGAACCACATATCTTCTGATTGCTGGGCTGGCTTCTGAAACTGTGCACAGCTGCCATGCTACCAGTGATGTCAAATCACTAGTAACTGGATGCTGCTTTCGACAGCAAGGTCCGCTGAATGGAGTCCAATGTTTCGGCCCACTTATCGAGATGCACATACTTTGGGGCGCTGACAGCGTCCTTGGACAGAATCAACAGCTGGTTGACTTGATCTATGCGGCCAAGTATCCTGCCATCCAGGATGAGTGAGATGAGGAGGCGTTCCACGTCCTTGACTGGGTTGTTCACGCGCTCTGCCAGGAATGGTATGCGAACTCGGGTGTAAGGTCCAATCAGTTTCAAGAGCACCTGCACCCGAAGCACTCCTTGTCATTCTGTGTCCTTGTCTTTTATTTGTGTGCATTGTAACAAGAGCAACATACGGGCAAGCTGTTTGGGAGCGTGACATCATTGTTGACTATTTTCCCAGAAAGATACCTGAAATGTCGAAATATTTTATCTCTGTGAACTTGGCAGCGAGTCTGAAAGCGTGACCGAGATCGCCGGATCGTTGGTTTGTTACGGTATGGTCAGAACGCGTTGATACACATTGAGACACATCAGTATACAAACAAATGAAATGGCCGGCGGAATGTCAAAGCTACTTTCAAAGATTCATCGTCGACCGGCTCCACAAGTGAGAGCCATCATGAGTCAGCCTGCAGTCATAACATGCCGATCCACGGCACACGCGAAGAATGGACAGCTGGGCAGGGCTGCATAATTATGCGGCTAGAGAATGAGGGAGGGGGGGGGGGGGCATGCCTGCGTGCGAATCCCCGTCATGAGGTCTTCAATGTACATGCGAATGAAGTTGTCTTCCATGATGGACTCTCGATTGTTGTGCAGCACTCGCTCAAACGTGTTGATGTCGTTGTTTTGCGATGCGGTCACGAGGTCCGTCATCACTTGGATCTGTGGATCGTTCCTGTAGGGTTTGGCCTCTTGTGCGTCGAATGGGTCAACCTTTGACTCCATCAGCATGTTGGCCAGCACGAGGTACTTGAGGCACATCACTCTGCAGACGTACGAGAGACTTAGAGAGGCAATTGCAGCGGCGAAACGCAGCTGGGAATCTCAGCCATCCTCGCTAACTAAACTCCAATCACTGCAGCAAATGCTGCACAACTGTATGTGATGGGTGGGAATATATCGCTCAGATATATATCTCAAACCCACATATATGTGGGTACATACATGAGGGTAGGAGATATGTGGGTGGGAGTGTATGTGGGTTGCAAGAGTCTTAGACCGGTTTCGCCCTTGCCTAAGGGGCACTCTGGATGGAATACGACGGCATGTAGATGCCCTACTGACACGAACAACACTTCCACCAATGATCATGCAACATGCTTTCCCGGGATAGGTGCCCACCTTAGATTGTACTGGCGTAGGTGGGAAAGCTCAGGCCTCAGCCACCCCAATCACGCATCGCACAACTCGATTTCCAAGTTACACCTGAAACTGCAAAGAGTCCATGCGGATGCACTGGTTTTGCAAAAACCATACATCATTTTGATTGTCATCCCGGCAATGCCTTTGCAAGCAGGATGTGAACTTGACAGCTACCTCATCAATCAGGTACTCCGAAAGCCTCCATAGTTGCATCCTCCGTTGGGTAATGCTGCATCCCTCCAGTTATGCGCGGGATCAGCTCTGGCTGTCTCGCCCTTCTCTGTTGTCAACGCCGCCTTCTTTGGGCTGGCGTGTGAAATTCATGCGAAAGCACTCATAACATGTAAAGCTGAACAACTGGGCCATAGGCTAGGTGGCTGACAATGGTGCTGTTGGACTACATTTCGTTTGCAAGAAAATGCAATCTGGCTGATGATAGCTCTTTGATGGTTGCCATTGTCCATATGGATGCGGTAGTGTTGTAACCAGCTAAATCATCATGACACCATATAGATCATGGCAGGCGACAGTGAACAAGCAACACAGACAGCACATTCGAAGTGATACAGCTCATTGGAAAGATAAATCATCATTACATCACATAGATAATGGCAGGAAATAGTCAACAAGCAACAAAGGCAGCACATTCGAAGATACAGCATCATGATGATTGGACTTCATTTCATGTGCAAGGAGGTGCAGAGGTGCATGTAGCAGTCCACACCTGCGAGGCATGCCAGCTTCGTCAAAGCTCTTGAACGCCTCGAAGAAATCGGTGTGGGCCAGCTGCCACGCCTTTTCCCGCATGTGCATCTTGCCACCACATTCTCGGATGATCCCCATGATGCGCGGGTGCGGAATTGCCGACTTGATTGTCAGCGCTTTGTTGTACAGCTCCTTCAGTTTCTTGTTGTTCTTCTGCTCTGTGTACATCTGTATCTCCTGTGCGTAAACCTCCAGCAAGAGGGTGGCCTTCTTAAGATCTGGCGTGCCATCAGGGTTTGCGCAGGCCTGAACACGGTTGACAAGTAAGCCTCAGCACATGGATGGGTCCGCCGACGGGATGTAAGAAAAGATAGCTGGAAGCGTCCAGTTATGAGCAGTGCCTCAAGGGGCTGTTTGATTTGTGGTTCTGGATGCCTGAAAATGCATGATTTCTTAAGGAGCGACAAGAATGGGCGTTGAACACAATTTTTGCGGAGAACTGGCCGGAAGGCACTGTCTGGGAGGCTATGTCAAGGATCACGGGAGAACGCCACTGCAGAAATGGGCTGAACATGTAAGGAGAACGCGAACGGGTGACAGAACCCTAAACTAATAGCAGGCATGCGCTGAACCAGATCAGGAAGATGCATTGGACGGATGATGAAACCCCACACAACATAAGCGCAAGTGATACACCAAAATGCGGTGCGACCCCCATTTTGGCGCACAAGAGTCATGTATTTTCAGGCATCACGACCCGCAAATTACAGGGTTTGACGAAACGATGAACATAATCGCATTGAGGTTGTCAAGGCCGCACCTGCCGAAGCTGTTTGACCGTCTTGGACATGAGCGTAAACTCCTTGTTTTGGAGCCACATGTCGCACAGCTTGAGGTTTGTTTTGAACCAAAGACGCTCGTTGACCGCACAGTCCTGGGATGCCAGAGTTGCCTCATAGAACTTCTGCAGCAGCTTTGCGTCTGTGCACGTCGACATGAAGTCCAGCAGGCTGTTGATCTTCTTCTCCGATTGGTTCTTTGTCACTGCTGCGGACGCCGTGTATTTCAGCATTTGACTGCATGCGACGCACAGCGGGTCACACTGTTGTTGAACGACAATGATGCATATCTTTTCAACTCGTTTCGAATCAGATCTAAGTCTGTGGAGGATTTTTGGCAATGTGTGGATCCCTATTGCTGTAAGAAGGTACATGATTTCTTTTCCGTAAGGCCTCAGCGCTTGCTGATTAGAGAACACTGGTTCTGTAGATAACTCAAGGTACTATCTCGAGATAAGTGCCTGCCGTACAGCTGGGAAAAGTTACATGTCGCGATCAGAGCACCCCACTGGGAGCATTTGAGCCTGCTAGATATGCCGCACCATGATCAGGTCAGGTCAGGCCATTCAGCCAGTCAGGCTATGGTAAGCCAGGCTGGTCCAGGCACCCTCGCCTCAATTGATGGTAACGGTAGAACAGACTCCCAAATTTCTTGGAGTTGCCAATGTCCACATGGCTGCGGCAGTGTTGTAAAAAGATACATCAGCATCATCATGATGAGGTGCAATAATGTTCACTGAATGACGTGATTGAGCAAGGATGGGAGAGGCCGTTCTAGAAGGTTCGGGCACTTCTTTAGCTCTTTGCCAGACCGTGCCAATTCCCACGCCAGGTGCCTGACATTGCGAAGTTTGGGAACAAAAATGTGGGTTGGAACCCAATCTGGCGAAGCAATGGACTTCTTGTAATGGCTATGCTTGGAATGCATGCAGAGGTTGACTTGCTGCCAAGGAGGCTAACAAGTTGTTACTAACAACGATACATCCATACTCAGCGATGCTGGGAAGTGTGGGAGATCGTACTTGTAGCTTGTGAGCATCTCATCGTGCTTTCCAAGAACATACTGAAGCTTGATGATTTGCTTGTACGCCTTGAAACCCCTGCAGGTAAGTGCCACCCATGGTCGCATGACAGTGATAGAAAGTGTATGATGTTCTTAGGGTACTTGCTGAAGATAAGTAGGACAGCAATGTACATGCATCACCGTGGAGTGCAGATGAAATCATTCCTTCCTAGAAGATTGTTGTTGCAGGACAGGCTTGTGCCTCACACATGATCATCTTGATCTCCTGACATGAAGTTCATGCTGGCATCGGACGGGCAAAGAAGTGGCGCTGTCTTTGAGAAGTCCTCGTGCTCTGTAGAGCTTGCCGCCGTGTGCCCTTGCCATCTGTACAGACTTGTCGGCAACGTTTTACCCTCAGGCAAACGCAATGAGCTTCACGGCCTGGTGCTGAGTGCCAAGACTATCCCTATATGGTCCAGCATGGAAAACATCTGTCTCACCATCCATTCCTTCTCAAGTGATACGGTGTGGCCATGTCGTAATAGGTGATGGGATCTGTCCGTAAGCTAAGCAGAACTGATCCTGAGCTCAAGCAACGCAGCAGAACAGACCCCCAAGTCCGTCTGAGTTGACAGGTCGATCAAACTAAAGAAAAGGACCGATACAGTACTTACCATTCCCCCATAGCTTCCTCCATCTCGACGACTTTCTGAAATCCTTCCAGAGCTTGCCGCCTCCTGTCTAGAGTCTTTTCGGGGTTTGCTTCCAGTGGGTGCTGGTCTGTCTTCCCTGAACACGGGAACACCAGCATTCACGACAGGCCCCATATTGCAGAATCGTATCGTCATAAAAATTTGGGCATGCGGGAGTCTGCCTCTGTGATACATGCGCGGCGCATCCGCTGGAGGACTGTCGCATGGCTACCAGGACGCAACTGAGGAAACTCACCTTTGGAATTGTAATATTGATTCTCTATTTCCACGTTCCCTTGCTCCTCTTCCTCTTCAGAATATGAGAAGCCATAGTCTGCAACGGCACATCTTGTCAAGCTGGCTATTGCACGCGCAAGCAATGTCTCACTTGGAAAGGCTCCCTACGCACCGTCATCCATTTCCTCATCACTCATGATTGCTTCTGTAGGCACGCTTTGTACCGCGGCAACTAGACTTTCGCCAGACCAATCAGTGGCACGGTTTCCTGATAACGCCAATTACACAGCAGTCCACGCGCGAAGGGAAGGATAATATTAGTCTACACTGAAGGAAGGCCACAGGCGAATAGCACTTGTTCGGCGATGCTGTTCTATCATGCAGGGCTACAGCCTTTTGTGCACACTTTCACTTGCACTCCTGTACCAGAGATAGTCTCGGAACCCTGTCGGTGTAATCATATCCGTCGGGTAACCCGATCATCTCGGCCAAGTGCTCTGCTAAGATGCAAAAGCTTGCTACATCAAATTTCTGGCTTGGCGGGGTCTGCTACAGCCTCATGTTGTGTGCTTGCTGTTTTTACATGTCTGAAAATGGACGCCGAGGTCCTGTACATCGTACTTAAAGTAGCCAAAAGCATTATTTGCTTATTTGCTTTGTTCGTTGCTGCTTGGATTTTGAGATTCTGTTATGTCGAGAATCTGTACACACGCTTTCCAGGACCCAAACCAATTCCAGTCATTGGGAATGCAGTGCTTTTCTGGGGCAAAGTTCTGCCAGAAATTTACAGGAAATTGGCTCAAGAACACGGTGGCGTGTTTCGTTTTTTTTTAGGAACTTGGCCAGTCCTTGTTATATCAGGTAGGGTTCACCTCGGCCTCTTGACATCAGTGCTTGGTCCTTGCGTCAGAAGTAACGCAAGTCCACCGACGTCGCTCACATGGTAAATTTCACGTATTCCCTTCATGACAATATATATACTTCATATCGCGCGGAGCGTGTAGGTGTTCGATGTGCAAGTTGCCAAAGCCCGTGCTAAAAAATGAAAGACTGTTGCGTATGGTAGTCGGCATGCAAGCATCATAAGCACGTTCGTGATGTCCCGTTTTTGACTATGCTCACGCGTGTGCGATTCTTCCTGACAACGTGTCACGTGTCGCCGAAAACGCTTCTCACCAGCGATCTCGAGATACGCCAGCAGGCGAATGCACTTCAGCATGTCACATGCCATGTGAATCTGAAATCTTCAAACCCCGCCGCAGACTGTGACGTCGCCAGGGAGGTTATGGTCAAAAAGTTTGGTCAATTTCGCGATCGACCAGAAGTACCAGTGGTCTTCAAACGCAGCCGTCACCGGGCGATCATGTCGGGGATTTTCCTAGCCAAGTACGTCGTTCCAAAGACAGGTGCTCTCACCAACGAGATCGTGCATCAAATATCGGGAGTGGCACTCGACGAAATAACATCATCGTTAATTCGTTGGGCCTTCCGCGATTTTGAACATGTCCCTGCTGTTTCTGACACAAATAAACCCATTCGCGTATCAAGCCATACTATTCGAGCTTTGGCCACGCGCACCCTGACGACCAAAGTGTGACAGGGGCGGAACAGAGGTACAAAGTACCTAGAATAGTCAGGTGGAAATATTTGCAAGGGGGAAACCATCCGGAAATCCCATTGTCACCACCAGGCATCCAGGTCCACGTCAGAGCGTGACTAGGGATGGCCGCATACCTGGTGTTGAGGTGCTCACCGACGTGATGTCGCCAGAATCCGCGTTTGTTGCAATTGGCTTCGCCCTCAGTGAACTAACCCTACATGATAGTAAATATTGCACCCGTGCATTATTTGACTCGAACAATAATGACGCAATGCAACGGTCCTGGGAGGTGTGAGCTGCATTTGGAGTTGGGTCGAGGCAGACATGGGAAGCCCAGCCCAGCCCATGACTGTCTTGATGGTGGCTGAGAATGCAAGGCATGCTGAGTAACTTTGTTCCAAGGGCTACAGCCGGCAAGCTTATGCATCTGCAATGGCGCTCGCATCGCCTTTTGGGCCTTGACTTGATTCGAGCGTTTCGGTGGCAGGGTGAATTTTGGGTCAAGACGCCTGCAGACAATTGAATTTTGGGGGCAGAAGTGTGCTCCCGGACGTGGGCTCCAAAACCCAATCTGGCAAAACTCTTAGCTGTTGTGGGGGTCAAACACCACTCTGGCATGGCATTGCGAGAGATGCAAAACACAACAAAGTGACGATCTTTTTGGAGCTGCGCTCGGCTGGCTTTCACTTGCCTTTCACTACCCTTCTGGCTTCAAACAACCCCTTGTTGACTCAACTTCCACCCCTTTTCACCTCAAGTCTACCCCACTTTGTTCCACAACCCCCAAGAACAACAAGAAATCTGATCTTGGAGCCTGTATCTACCGAAATGGACGACCATGTGTTTGTATGAGTTGTGTTCGTCTACTGCTGTACAAGCAGCGAAACAACGACACTCACCCAAGCAACAGTGTGCTGCGAGAGCGGAGACCGCCCAACGCCTGTATCTCTAAGTTAAAAATGAAAATCACAGCAATTCCCGAGTAGTTCTTGGAGTTGCCAATGCGTTGTGGATGCGGTAGTGTTGTAAAGAAACGTCACTTGAGGCATCTCTACAGTATTATACGAACAATAGCAAAACGTAGGCTTCAGTGTGTTGTCACACGCGTTATGCAGCTCCATGAAAGTGTTAAAATGCATCACAAAGTCCGCACAAGCACCCGCCGACGTCGCTTCTTGCAGTTACTGCAACTTGAGACAACATAAAACACTTGCATGTTGCTTGCTCTGTGTTCAGATGCCTGTGACAAATTTGACGTCAATTTAAAGAATTGTTTGGAGCTACCACCCTAGCGCATGCGACAAACACCCGTTTTGACTCCATCTGGAACGTCTCGTAGGGGCGAGCTGTGGCCGAAGCTGCGCGCCGCGTCTATGCCGGTCTTTCACTCTCAGAGCCTGAGCTCGTACGCACAGCTCATGAACGACGCTACAACCAAGATGATCGAGGGCATCCGGAAGTCGTCTGATGCAGGAGAAACCATGAACATGATTGACATTGCAGGCAGGATGACCATGCACGTAGTTTTCAGATGCGCGTTTGGGTACGTCCAAGCCCCGTTTGATTTTGAAGGGTCTTTTTATAGGACAAGCCGAGCGCTTTGCCAGAATGGGGCTCGAGCCCCAATTCTGTCCCCTAAGTTTATGCATTTCTGTCTGGACCCAAAAAGTCGCTCTGGCATAACGCTCGGAGCTTTCTAAATTGCGTCTGCAAATATATGCACCAGCATGACATGACTGGCCTGTAGTCAGCACAACACTCAGCATCTTGCACGAGGAGTGCTCCTCTCTGGCTTGATCTGCACAACTTCACGCAACTTCAGGTGTGCTCGCTAGGCAGAGCGATGTTTGGGTCGAGCCCCATCCTGGCGATTCACTGCTTGGGTTTGGATTTGCTCACGAAGATGCGTTAGTGGTTTACAACATTATCATGATGCTGTGGTGGTATGCAAGAGTGACTATAAAAGTCATCATTGTGCGGTACTGGTGTACATGTTTCTGTCAAGGAGTTCATGTGTGCAATTTCAGGGGTCAATGCCAGAGTCAATATCGGTGTGTGTGCAGCGTTGATGTAGACGTCGATGCAGTGGACGGAAGGGACCACCCAGCCATAGAGGCGTCCAAGATAGTTTTCCGCGATCTAGCTGCTGTGGGCATTTGGAATTTTCTCATCCTGAGTGTTCCTGAGTTTCTTAAATCGACTGTCCGGAGCTTGGCTCTTATGCTTGGCCATATGACGTGCGTTGCCTCTTCCAAGTTTGAACATTCCCAGAGATTGTTGATTACTGTGAGGCCCGAGCATCCGAACAAGTGAACGGCACTGAACAGTATCTGACAACACCAGCTTTTGCTTGTTCCTGCTCCACATCAGGTTCTGCCTTGCGTTTTGGATCGCAACACCTGTCAATGTCCCTTTCCAAGATCAGAGGTGCAGGACTGGTTCTTGGCCCAATGTATGAACCAGATGTCATAACTTTCGTCCCATGCCGCAGCTCTTCGATCTTAATCAATGTCTGTTTCTGACTGACTCCTATCCCAGAGTTTGCATCTATGCTAGGTTTCCGTCTGCTGCTTTAGCTTCAACGTACAGATCTGGAAACCATGCTTTCCAACAAAGGAACGAGTTGCTTTGACAAATTGTCTCAATGAGACCATGAAATGGTCTTGTCAACTGCCACATAATGCACATACGGCGTTTGGGGGTGCAGCTGTAGGTGCGGACATGTTGATGTTGATATGTTCTGAAATCCTCATTACATCATAGATGATGGCAGGAAATAGTCAACAAGCATCTAAGACAGCACATTCGAAGTGATACAGCTCATTGAATGTCAGCGGTCGGAACAAGCAACCCCATCATAAACGCGCGGGCGCTCGCATGAGCTAAAGCTTGAAGAGAGCGCCGGCGCATGATAGCATTGCCCCTGCATAAGCCGATGCTGAGTTCCCGAAGCGATCGGTGACAAATCCGTCCTTGATGACGTCTAGATCATTCACATCACATAGAAAATGGCAGGAGATAGTCAACAAGCCAAGACAGCACATTCGAAGTGATACAGACGTTTTCGTCATCATCATCCATACTACCGCATCTACATAGATGTTGGCAACTCCAAGCAATGCTTGGGAATCAGTGCTATGGCAGGGCTGTGAACAGGTGTTGCCGTTTTTGTCCTGCATGGCTCCTGAACAGATTTGTCAATCCTTTGGTCACTTGCATCACCTGTGTCTTGCAGGGACTTTTCTCATGCGCAAGACGTGCTTTACGCACTCACCGACCAACTGGCAAGGAGCTATTGCAAGGCGAACGGCCTTCCGCCCTTCAAACAGGACAAGGGAGTGGTCGGGAAGGGCATTCACATGCAGATCTTCCCTCCAGATACCGTGCCCTCCAAAGGCAGCATTCTCGCTGCCATGCTCCAGGCTAAGTCAAAGTGCGAATGCCGTGAGCGCTCAAAACAGATTGTGTCACATGAAGTAAGTCAGTCAATACACAAACACACACCATTGAATCTTGTCAAGGAACGTTACCGTATGTCGCAGGGTGTAGGCGCATGAAGTGATGAATAGCAGCCACATGGGCCATCCAAGAGTTTGAAAGATACTTAAGGGTTTGAGCAATCATCTGAGACTTTTGAAATCCAAAACACCCATCGCACACTGGCCACTCTTGTAATGCAAAGATGTGTCCTATGTGTCCTTGTGTTGGGGCAGTACTTAGTTGGGCTGCTACTTGTTTCCACCAGCCCAGCAGATGTTCCTCAATTTGTCGTAAATTTACCTCATTGGGAGGATATGCGCTTGTCATTAACACCTGAGGGCGTCACACCCTCACTATTCTAGCGTAGATAGCATGTGGAGGGGGTAGTGTTGTAGAAAGATACATCATCATAGCAAGGGGTTGGCGCTCCCAGATGCACTGAGAAAGAGATCATCATTTGGACCGCTCATGGGCCGTTTCTCCTGGCACACGAAGCAACGAGGACTGTGAAGCATTCAGGGTTGGCAACGTTTACCAGTCGTGTGGTACCAGGTCTATTCCCGTCGCTTCCCATGGTGCTCCACCACCAAGCGTTGACCAAGGATGTTTGACTGCCGTTCATACAGTACCAACTCTGTTTTCGTCTCTTCCCATGATGCTCCACCACCCAAAGCGTCGACCAAGGATGTTTGGCTGCCAGTCATGCGGTACCAGCTCTATTTTCGTCTCTGCCCATGATGCTCCACCACCCTAAGCTTTGACCAAGGATGTTTGACTCCTTTCAAGTGCAGGGCCGGCACACCCTTACTGGAGCCTGGAGAGATCTTGGAGCAAGCGAGTGTGTTCATTATAGCGGGATATGAAACGACCACCCTGGCGGTGGCATTCACTGTGTACCTCCTCACAAGGAACTCCGACAGCGAGGTCAAATTACTGCAGGAGATTGACCGCAATGGCCGTGACACAGCCCCCACATACGAGTCGTTGGATGCATGGCCGTATGCCAAGGTTCGTCACAACGTTCTCTACACTTGCCTTGGCAAGCGCCTTGCTGTCCGTCAGTGGCTGTCTGTCAGGTCAACAATGTGACAATGATGACGATGTATGATGCATGTTGTATGACTGCCTTCAGCCTGAGCCGCATTCTTGCTTATCAATGTGATGTCACCATGTATGCTGTCTTTCTTACAGCACTACTGCATCCTCATGTCCATTGGCAACACCAAGAACCACTGCAAAATCAGTGCTACCATTACCATCAGCTGAGTGGAGCGCAACCGGATCAGCCTGACTTGCCATAGCCCAGGACCTGACATGTCTTCTACTTCATGTTCTACCCCTGTAAGAAAGGAGATCAGCCGCAGCTGACCACTATGATGATGATGTATCTTGTGACAACACTAGCGCATCCACATGGACATGGGCAACTCCAAGAACTACTTGGGCACTACTATCTGGTCAATGATGCTGGTTGACTGGTCACCCAGCATGCAGGCATGCTTCCTCGAGGCCCTTCGCGTGTATCCGCCCTTTCCCATACTCATTCGAGAGTGCATCGTGGATGGCGAGACGCTCAACGGCATTGAGATCCCCAAAGGCACTGCCTTGCATTTCAACAGCCTTGCTATGCACCACAACCCGGACTACTTCCCGAACCCTGACAAATTCAGCCCTGAGCGGTTCTTGGACGCAGATGGCAAAGCGAATTCTGACCTGCACCCTGGGTTCATGCCCTTTGGTTTTGGGCCTCGCAATTGCATCGGGTGTGCCATCGCCGCGGCTGATTCCTCAGTGATGCACTTCCACTGCGATGCCAGGAGCAGACAAAGTGGGACTAGAAGGCAAATTTTGAGTAGCTCATAAGGAAACAGCAACACTCAAGGTGCAAAACGGCCCCTCCATGATGATGTATCTCATTTCTCAATTCACAACACTACCGCATCCACATGGACATTGGCATTTTTAATAACTACTTAGAAAGCATGCCACCACTACCATCACCTGAGGCAAGCGTACCCGGACCAGCCTGACAAACCATAGCCTGACTTGTGCAATTGGCCCACCAGCGCCAGATGCCTCATTCAGTGTTTCGCCCGAATGGGTTTGACCCCGTTTGTATCCCGCAAATTCATGGATTTGCAGGTGTCTGGATGCAAGGATTGCTTTGCCTGGCTAAGCATTGGTGCGTGGCGTGTGCAGATGGAGGTTTGCCTCGGAGGAGGCGATCATCTTGGTGGTTCGACTGTACCAGCAATTTGTGTTCAAGTTATCCAAGATCCACCATCCGGATGGTGCACTGCCCTTGAAGTACAGCACCAGCTTAGCCCCAAGGGACGGCCTGTGGGTCACAGCCATACCCCGATGAGATCATGGCTTGTGGTTAAACCGCGGGATTCGCATCAGATCCTACAGGACCTACGGTCTGTCATGCTGACGACCGGAAACAGCCTTCTGACAGTCCAGACAAAGATTGGTACCGAACAGGACTTACACTGTAAGAGTTATCGCAGGTGTAACGGAACGTCTCTGCATTGATAGAGTTAAGAGTCCTTTGTCTGGACTGTTACAGGCTGATTCCGGTCGTCAGCATGACGGACCGTAGGCGCAAGGATCTGATCCGAATCCCTCTCCCGATCAGCTGTATGCATGTGGACACGTAGTGCTTGCTGCAGTGTCTGTGGTCTTTGGTTATATAATCTTTACTTCCTACCTTAGGGAATGGTTGTTCCAGGTCGTTTCACCTTGTCATTTGACTCTGTAAGTACCCGAGTACCCGAGTTTACCCGAGTACTTAGGGCTCGAGAGCTAGCATGTGGGACCCGGCGTTTCCAGGGCTGGCATCGGTCTTCATGTTTAGAGCTGCGGCCAGAAATCAATTCCACCGTATTATTTCCTGCAGTGGTGGATAGCCGTGTGTAGGATTTGTTCGTCTGTGGGCGTTTTGTGTGCGACATGGCGAACAGTGACGGAAGGCAAAGGTTGGGCGCATGATGGCCGACAGTGCGTCTAGACTTGGGCGTAGGGATTACGTGCCTGTTGAGGTTTAGTGGGAACTTACAGAGATGTGCACGAACAGTGCATATATTCAGTGAAGACTGAGTTGGATCATCAGTCCTGTATATCGCCAGTACCCGTGATGACGTGTGTGGGTACTGGGAAATATTTAGGACTGGTTAACAGTAATGGGCGCAGGTACGACAGACATGCTAGATTCCCACTGAAGAAAGAAGTATTCTAGTGAGAAACTTCAACACTCCCCGTTTCGAGGTGGGACTACCTCTTGAGCC
Source organism: Nuphar pumila (assembly GCF_984573655.1). NCBI lineage: Eukaryota > Viridiplantae > Streptophyta > Magnoliopsida > Nymphaeales > Nymphaeaceae > Nuphar > Nuphar pumila. The sequence continues at coordinate 40,859 of NW_028323282.1, read as the reverse complement.
TCCTGGATATGGCTCTGCGGAACTGGGGCCATGAGAATGCCTCGATATGCTTTATTGCGTGACCTCGTACTATACCGCACATCCCTTGGGACCTTCGGAGGGTGAATGGAAATGCAAGTTCTCCTTCCTGATAGACTGGCCGGTCTATCTATCCATGAAGACAAGGAAATGCAGGATGCTCCCCATTCTTCATTCACTAGGGGACTTAAAGAGAATGACACTCCCCGTACTAGAAAGAAAGAAATACGCCAGCCCAAAGAAGGCGGCGTTGACGACGGGCGAGACAGCCAGAGATGAATTCGCGCCTAAATGGAGGGATGCAGCATCCCTCACAAGAGGACGCAACGATGGAGTGCCCGTACTAGACATATTCAGGGGATGATTGCACAGATGCAAGATGCAGACAAGTGACTAGTGAACTGAGGCAGACAGTCGACATCGCACATGGCAGGAACCAGGGTCCAGAGAGTCAGAATCTGGAGATGCTGACATAATGCAAGCAAGGTCGTGCTCAGGTCTCACTAGAACGCAGGAACAACGTGCTTGTCTGGTCCAGACAGGGACTCCAGGCAGGTGGAATCGCTTCAGGCCCATGCCAGCAATGCAGGCTTCAACTCTCTACTGTGCTAAGGGCTTGGTTAGCTGGTCAGCCCAATTCAAGGCTGTGTCCACGTAGCTGTACACCAGCTGCCCTTGCTCAGTTCCGTCTTGCACACAGTGGTGCAGCACATCTTTGTGCTTGCTTCGAGCAGACACCATTGAGTTCTTGATGAAGCACAGGGCGGCCTGGTTGTCACCCCTGAGGTGGACCGGCCCCTTCAGCTCATAATCCAACATGGGAAGGAGCTTCCTCAAGAAGAGGGCCTCTCTCCCACCAGCCCCTGCAGCCATGTACTCAGCCTCCGTGGTAGTTAGGGCTACTGTGGGCTGCAGCCTAGACTGCCACGAGATGGCAGCCCCATGCAGCGTGTATACGTACCCAGTGATAGACCTCCGTGTACCCCAGCAATCCCCAAGTGGAGTGCCTGGAGTACACCAGGGCCAGGTCCTTGGTACCACTCAGGTACCTGAACACCGGGACTGCTGCATTCCATTGGCATGGTAGTGGTGCACGTAGGTGGCGAGCCAGGGACTCGACTGAATGGGCAGATCAGGTCCCACCTGGTCCCATTGGCCAAATGCATCAGAGCGCCCATCAAAGCTGGATACAGCTGTACCTGTTGGTGGGGTAGGAGAGCTGTCTCATCAGTCTCAGTGGAGGACACGCAGACAGCTCTCCTAACCCACCAGGCCTGATTTTGCCCATTCGGTCAACTGCCTGGCTCGCCACCTACGTGCACCACCACCATGCCAATGAAATGCAGCAGTCCTGGTGTTCAGGTACCTGTCTGGTACCAAGGACCTGGCCCTGGTGTACTCCAGGCTCTCCACTGGGGGATTGCTGGGGCACACGGAGGTCTATCACTGGGTACGAATGCATGCTGCATGGGGCTGCCATCTCGTGGCAGTCTAGGCTGCAGCCCACAGTAGCCCTAAGTACCACGGAGGCTGAGTTCATGGCTGCAGGGGCTGGTGGGAGAAAGGACCTCTTCTTGAGGAAGCTCCTTCCCATCTTGGACTATCAGCTGAAGGGGCCTGTCCACCTCAGGGGTGACAACCAGGCAACATCGACAGTGCCAACGATCCAAACGTGAAGCAACGCAGCAAAAATTTTGCACTCCAGCGGGGCATGGGCAGGGATATGTCACTGGATGTTCGTTGCGGCGTCAAGCGAAAGGAGCTCCGCCACATGGTAACTGTTCGGACTGCCAAGAAGTGGACGGCCAAGGCTCGCACTCATCTGTTCGGAGACTCTGAATCGGAGTACCATGAAAGCTATTATTGATTTTAAAGCTTTGATCACTTCTAATAGCTGTCTGACAGAGTACCGTTTGGTTTGTCATTCGTGTAATCCCATCGTTGGTGAATTCCTCAGGTCTGGGTAAATATATTAAAATGTGAAAGTGTGTACGTTCAAAAAGAAATCTAGCAGGAATTGCTCATTGCGGTAACACTGTTCCGTCTGATTACGAAATACCCAAAAATTGGTGTCACGCATCCAAACAAGTTTCCCATTTGTTGGAATTGCTACGGTAATCGTGATGATGACAATTCATTACCACTGCGTTCCCTGGAAAGCCATGCATGGCTTTGTCACAGCTGAATGCATCGGGATCAGATCTGACAGTATTGTGTGTTACAACGAAGCGGGAAAGCAAAGCAGAAATAAACTGCAGACAAGGACGACTCAATTCAAGAACACACGAAAGAAAATCAAACCAAACACACAGGAAAACAAAGAAAGAAAGAAAAGGACAATCAAAACAGCCAGCCGACAAGACTAAGGGAGAGCAAAGCAGGAGCGCTACAACCCAACACACCAACCCCTCTACACCTCACCTGCCTCATCAACCGGCAGCTCACAACTCGGCATGAACTGCCGGCCCACATTCTGTGCAAAACAAAACATGGACCGGTAATACATCTTCCCGTTGCCACGGCACAAAGACAGTATTGTACATTCCTTCACAATCGCCTGCGGCGCCAGTGCTTAAGCACAAGCTTGGTGCGTCCAAAGCCACGGACGAGAAATAAATGTAACGCAGTCCAGGCCGTCGTCCAAGTGTTTAGTATAGCATGGCACACCGACGAGTCCTGTGATCAGGGTCAACAGTGCAGGGCTGGTGTACTACATGAGTTTACATAGCAGAGGACTAGAAAATCATGGTAGCCTGATATAACCACATCATGTCCAACTCCTTCACATGGTGCCACTGTCAATAACAAACAAAATCCAGCAAATAATAGGCCGCTGTCCAAAATCAAGCGACAAGCAGCAGCATCACACAACCTCCGCACACCTGCTGTTCCACGCGCTGCACCAAGACCATCGCACAGGTAAACTATAAAAGGCCTTGCAGGACTGAATTGTGAGGCATCGACAGAGTGAAAGGAAGCCATACGCCAAATATCAAGCACTAACATCACGCGCAACAACAGCACACCAGCGCAACTCACGCGGTACTCAGGGTCGTGGTGCTAGGCATCATGTAGCAAAACTTAACTGCCGTGCGATTGTTTGAGAGCAACCACTGAGCTATCCTCCTTGCTGGGAGGAGCACAACCAGGCAGCAAGCGCTTGGGCTCTCACTCAACGGGGCAGTGTTGAGACATCAAAATCATACGAGGCGTGTGTGGTACACAGTAAACGAGGCCACAGCGGACATGCCAGCAAATGTCTAGAAACATCGGGTATCGAGACAGCTTCAATATTGAACGTTTGGGTGGGTAATAGTAAAATATGGCCTTTCAATGGTAGAATAGTAGACCATGCAGGGCTGGACCAGATGCTGCAGGACATGGCCGAGCCAGAGCTGCTGACCAGATCCATGTGATAAGATGCAGCAGGCAACCAACGTCCCCCGTGCAAGGCTCGACGCCTAACCGCCGCGATGACGGAAGCCGACGTCTCGTCAGAACCCAGAATTGATCGTGCATGAACTTGACATGCTCAAAAGTAGCGATGAATACAAATTTGAGGAGCAGCGCGGTGCCAAAACGGCGTTTGACGCCCCATTTCTGTCCCTTAGATGGGTCTGGGACCGTGATTTTTCAGGTATACCAACCGTCACTGCAGCCTGGCAGAGCGCTGTTCAGTAGACGATGGCGCCATCGGCTTCAAAGGTGACAGATCCGCTGGAGACGGGCCTCATGAAGAAGATTTGAACCATCTCGGCAACCATGCGCTCGATGATTGGCGCTGACTGGATCTTCTGTAGCCACTCTGGGGAGCCCGATGCCTTCACTGCCAGCAGCTTGGTGTTCAGTTCAATCAGCTTGTCCATCTTCACGAAGAACTCTGGGTGCTCGACATCTGGCACCTGCGCAGATAGACACACGATGAGGGCAGAAACGAAGTCAAATTTGATTCGCCGATGCCTCTAAGAGGCGCTAACCGACACGGATGATGATGTATCGTTTTACAGCACTACCGCATCCACATGGGCATTGGCAACTTTAAGAACTACTTGGAAATCAGTGCTACCATTACCATCATCTGAGGCTGGCGGACCTGGACCTGAACACTGGAGCTGGGAACTGATCAACGCCTTTGTACAGGGCATGCAAGGGAAGTGCGCCCTGCATTGGCCTGCCAACGATGAAAAACGAAGGCAAGGTCTGTCAGGTTCGGTCCCGTCTTTTGCGTGGGGATTGGAGCCTTGTTGGCGGTACGGAAGGCCGCCCGGGCAGACGGGAGGTCTCGCGCCGAAAGCTCAAATCCGGCCATGTGCAAGCTATATTCAAGTACTAGCACGAAGGCATCACTTTGAGAAGCTATCGCATGCACATTGAGGAGGGGCAGGGTGTTGGACAACATGAGCATGCACACATACAAGCAGACAGCCAGTCTTGGAATGGTCAAAGTTGCGAGGTCAGCCATGGCTATCTGACCTGTCAACACCGACCCTTGCGGGTGACGTAGTTTTGTTTCGTTCAGGATGCCGTAGGCTAGACAACAATCGAGCACTTTCATCAGCGCTGCGTATCGGTTTTTCTCCACATCAGCCCCAGCAATTAGATAGAGAAAGATGGATTAAGGTAGGCTCTGAACGCCTGTGCTGCTTTCTATCGACAACAGAAAGGGATGAGAAACATATGAAATTTCCCTCAATTGTTGCCTAAGCTACGGTGTTCCGCCAGGCATTTGCTTTGTGGGTCTTTATCCCAGAAGATGCATGGGTGTATGGCGAAGAAAACACATGGTGAATCCCAATTTGACAAAGCCAGTGCTTCACCAGACTGAAATCCGACCCCCAATTTTGTCCATGAATTCATGCATTTTCGGGCATTTGGACCTGAAAAATGACAGGGTCTAGCGAAGCACTGGACGAAGCACCGCGGTCCTTAGCACCGGGCACACCTGTGGGAAGAGGCGGGCGGCGCTCTTGTTGGTCTCAATGATGACGTGCTGGTTGAAGACCTTGGTGTTGAGGCCGAGGGCCTCATAGAATGCGGTGCGCTGGTGGTCGTTGAGGTACATGGTGATGTACACCGAGAGGCAGAAGAAACGGCTCCACATCTTGGCTTGCCAATCGTCCAACATCTCTGGCCGTGCCTTGAGGAGTGCAGCAAGGAAGTCACCGTGACGGTTCTCATCCTGCAGCATGATGGACAGCGTTACGATGATGTGTCATTTGGCAACATTTCTGCATCCACCTGGACGTTGGCAACCCCAAGATCTACTTGGGTATCAGTGCTACCGCTACCATCACCTGATTTTATAGATCAGACGAATGAACTTACCGGGATCACGCCATGTCCGCTCCGCCGGGAAACATGACGAGAGAGATGTACCAGCGTGCTTCAGTCTCAGGCCCAGGCTGGTCGGCCTTGAGAACACGCGGCATAGAGAGTGACACAAAACAAAACACGTCAATTCGACAGGGTAGGCTCATTCATGTATGATGCATGTACGTAACCCATAGGTCAACGTTCAGTCCTTTTACAGTCAGTGCTCGTGTGACAACAGTCAGGCTGTCGTGTCAAGGATTCACATCTGCCTCCAAAAGTAAGGGATCCAGAGTTAGGGGGTGAATGCCATCGTGTGGGGTTTAGCAAGACAAAAACTTCAAATCACATACTTTCATGGTCCTTACGCACAGCTGCTGATGCCTGGCCAGATCTGATGCCAATGTTGAAGAATGTTGCGATTCTAATGCAAAATTCAAATTCGGGCTGGCATAACCAGGATAGGTGTAGTATACGTGGGGCTGAATCTCCGCCAAGCAGCAATAAAACAACACATGGTTGCACAGAATGATAAATGAGACAGTCATCTAGATAGATGGGATTTAAAAGGGTTTCAGATCGGGTTGCACGGTATACGATGCATGTCGCTCGTTGAGTCTCCATACCACGTGCCTATTCATACATTTCAATGGATGATGGATTATAAGCACGGTGCCAAGCAATGCAGGGTGCATCTCAGGGTGGTTAAGGAGATGACTATGCTATGATCAATGCGTACGAATGCAGCAGATGGATGGAGTCACAAAGAGTCTCACCTGGCACCAGTTCTCGAAGTAGTCGAATAGGGGGTACAGCTGGCTGTCGGGATTGCGCTGCAAAAATCTGTAGATGGTGATATAACGCCAGTAGCCGATGCGTTCGGAGAGGTAGGTAGCGTAGATGATGAACTTCGGCTTGAAGAATGTGTAAGTCCGATTCTTGGTAAGGAATCCAAGGTCCAGTGAAAGGTTGAAGTCAGACAACGCCTTGTTCAGGAAGCCCGCATGACGAGCCTCGTCGCGAGCCATCAATACGAAAGCCTCTGCAACTTCAGGATTCGTAGTCTTGATGCGTCGCGCAATCTCCTTGTAAAGCAGAAACCCTGAAAACTCCGCTGTCGTGGAACGCTCCAAGAACTCGACAAAGATCCTTCTGGTGGCAGTCGGGATTTTCCCTGCGGCTTCTTTGAAAGAGGAGTTGCGCACGAAATGTGTCTGATTGTAGTCAGCTCGAAACTCGTTGAGCGATGCCCTGATTTCCTCCATGTCCAGGTTGGGGTTCAGCTGCTCGCTAAACAGAGCTTCCAATTCGTCGAAGTCAGTGGTATAGAAACGGGGAGTAAGTAGCGTCTCCTGAGCAGCCTCCTTTACGCCATCACGCATCAATTTGAATCCCAAATCACTTGTCGCCGCCCGATTAGTGACACGCAATCGCCTGTTGATGCGACGGCCGCATGCTGTCGCGCACCCTACAGAAAATGCAGTAGCCATGGCAAAGTATATACAAACACCAAAGGAGACTTCAGGACGATAAGGCTTGCTCAAGCATGAATGACGCACGGAATAACATATAACGTGGTCTTTGAAGGGCAGGAACGCTTATATGTATATTATCTTGGCGAGTACGGAACTCGATAGCTGCTGTACCATCCGAGTACCATGCCAGGACATGTACGACACATCGAATCTTGCCTATCAGACTTGTCCCAGCGTGCACACACATAGTCGTACACTGCTATCAGCTGCACTGCCAGGGTGCAGGGTGAGATTCTGACAGGGAGATCTGCTGGATTCAGCTGACAAGCTGGCCGCTGGACACTCATCACCATCGCACCATCGTCCTGACGCACAGCAGTTCAGTAATGGAGTAATTTTGCTGTAACTTCGAAGATCGTATGTGAGCATCCAGGATAAAGGAGGCGTACACACGGTGGCTGGAAGGGCGCACGAGTATTACGTCGCGACTGTGCATGCCCAATTTCCCTCATCAGGCAGAGAATTGCGTTCATTATGGTATGACATGATTTCATCATATAGTCTACGTAACCGATGTTGACAATTGCAGCAGTCTGTACAGCAACAGGCCGATTGACAGGTGAAACTCTGGACCAGGAAAGTGGAAACACCCTCTGGTGGCACAGAAATGCAACGAGAATTTGATACATTAGCTACTGCAATGAGGGTGCTCCTCTTCTGCACATGACGTTGCGAAGATGACTGGAAAGCCAAGTACGATGAGTACAATATGACAGCAACAAAAGTACATGCTTCAAAACTTCACCTTCAAGCCACTGCAATCAATCCTGGTCGAAATGATCCTAATACCACCACCAGGGTTGGTGGTGGTACTAGTAAACAACCCTGACCGCGCAGTAAGCAGTCAGCTGGGAGGAGTGTTGACCCAGAGCTTCAGCCAAACCACTGGGGATGGCGTAGGCTCATCCGGCGGCATTTGGTAGTGTGCTCGTTGCACAAGTTGGGGATTGGTTCATTCTTCACTGATCATGCGATAACCACAATATGGCATGGCAAGACCAGACCTCCTTAGGGCTGTGCCCTAAGTCTCCTCCCAGAAGAAACCTCCCAGAAGAAACATGTCGGAGGGTCCTCCGACAAGCCCATGACAGGTCTTGTAATCACGGGTTGCAGGTTGCCCTGAGTTACTGCGAGAATGTTGCTGACCAAAGCTAGGGCGAGTTGGCACAGGGCACGGCCCATTTTGAACAGAACGCTCGGATCAAACCTGACCGGTGCTGGCTGTGCCACAGAACGTGCAACACATGTTCTCTTGCGCTTCAAACGCTTTCATGGCATCTTCCATAGCTTCATCCAATGCGGTGCCGACCTTTCTGCTGGATTGCACTTCAGAAACACGCATCTTGCGATGCTCTTTGCGCGGGTTGGAATAGGGCTCTTCTCAACAGGGTAGCGTGCCACGCCTGTTATCCACGAAGATGGATGCGCGTCTGGCGTGCAAGCAGCCTTGAGAGTCTGGCGACGGGCTCTATTCGTGGGGTCCGCCATGTCCAGTGAGATGCTTTCCTTTCCATTGATACTCATGCACTCCTTTCAGCAGGATTCCCAGTCAGGCTTGCCCCTCGGTACATGCATCCATGTCTTGGTTGTTACAAGCGAAAGGGCTGGCAAAACAGGAAAAAACACTGAAACTAACACTGAAAACAATGACACAAACAAAGACAAAACACACAAGAAAACCAGCAACCTAAGCCACGCCGGGATCTTCCTGCGGTGCATCACACCCTGCATCCATGTACTTGTACATACACCTGGTGGGGACGTTGGTTCATAGATCATCATTCCCCTTGTTTGTCATTACAATTCGGACTTATTTGTAGTTGGTACTCACCCTTGACAGCCGGTAGGAAAGCGGGAAAACATCAGGTATGACAGTCACATGATCCAGTCCAATGTTGCCTGGGGGTGGCAGCTTGGCCCGACAGTCACAGTCACCGACAGAGCATCTCGGATTCCTGGCCAAGGTATTGCTATGCTGGTATGCATCTACAGGCATGTCCTCGGCAGTAGCATGTTATGGACGTCAGTATTGTGGAACTGCCACATTGACATTGGCACCAGTCCAGATTTGGGAAGCCAGACACTCGTCTTTCATGGCGAGCACTCGTCGTATGTCACAAGGAGGACATGTGCAGCATTGTTTACCGATGATGTCCGTAATTGCTCGTCGGCAGCCCTGTTCTTGATGATTGGGACTAAGCAACCATGGACTGTGTATCTCACTGCTCTCTAATACTCAGCGCACCGATATGTGCGTGCATAAAACCAACGCGGATCGTCAATGCGCAGGTAGGCTGCATGTTCAGGAGACGTCGACATGGTGCTGTGCAAGAGGTGCTGACTCCTTTCCAAGGGACTCTGCAGCCCATCAACGCTCTAGATTGCTATCATGACCCTAACCTTCCCTCCTTTGTGAGCTTCAACAGTTCTTGACCTGCACAGTGGACCCACGCCTTGAGCTGCTGCAGCATTGCTCTGCAAAACACTAAGTAATTGGAGTGAAGGTGATGTGGTGTGGATTGTTTCTGGGCATGGGTTGTCTTACTAATCGCAGGGACAGTAGTGGCATGATTCTGGGACAGAATCACATTACGAAACTGTTTGTTAGGATCAATTCGGTCTGAAATCCGAAGTGCGGTAACCTCCACCACGATGAGTTTGAGAGAGGAGGGTGCTCAAAGAAGAACACCAAACTGTTTCACGGGACGATTGAGGCGTTTGCTCTTTGACGTGGGCCTTCAAATTCTGGTCGTTCACAATGATATCTCCTCCTCCCCCGGTTCATGCCGGTTATGTAGGTTTACCAGCAATGGAGTAATACAAATTCTTGTGGAAGAAAGAGGACCCGTTCTTGAGCATGCAAGAGCCCGACCCTGTGTGGCCTGTGTTTAGACCGACTACGGATCCGGAGCGAAAACCAGTGTTTTGCCAGGCAGAATGAATATTCAAGCCCTGTTAATAGATGTATTTTGGGGACAGCGATGAGAGTCAAACCCCATTCTGGCGAAACACTGCCAGAAATCAGCATGAGTTGAAAAACACGTGCTGCCCATCTGTATCAACCAGCGCGACATGCAACGCTCATCTCACTCTTTCGCCCTCGGCGTGGAGAACGGCAGCAAAGGGCCGCACCTTTTGCGCCTGACCGATAGAACCAATGGGGGTACTGCTTGAGAAGCTCGCCGACCTTGGCCGCATCCTTTGGCCGCGGAACCTTGATTCCGACCTGCGACATCTTCAGCTCATTGTCCGGCAAGCCCCTCAAGAAGTCGCGCACTTCCACAGCGTACTTCTTCGTGTGTGCGTTGAGCTTTGTTGTGTCTGGGTGGCCATCTTTTCCGAGTTTGGCGCCCGTGGCGGCGGCTGGTGCCGACTTCGGCTTGTCGTCCAGCTGCACACCGCATGTGTCAATAGCTCCTTTCGCACAGATGAGCTCAGTTGCACCCAGAGGCCGCCACTGCCTCGCTAGCATGCGCTTTGACACCCATGTTTGCGGACACCCAGGCGTCCGGAGTTGGGCAAATTGCAAGGCATGGTCATGTTTTAGCAGCCACAAGAAGAGCGTAGAGTGGTGGATTGTTCCCAGGAGCGATGCGCAGCATTCTCTGAACGTGAACGGATCCTGGTTGCGAGCAATGAAATGATGTCGAACTCTTCTACCATCGCCCACCATGGTTGTCAAGAAGGTGGTCCCCATGTCACCTGCCAGCATGTCTCGCTACGCCTCAAGATCTTTGGTTGAGCTGTGTGGGTGAGAGGCAAATGCCGGGGGGAGCTCAAAAGCGTAACGTGACATTTCTTCCGCGAAAATTGGCATGGTCACACTGCCGCTGAAAGGACAAACCAAAACGTCACCACACATGCCAAAAAGCATTCTCGCAGAGCAACATCAACTAGGAACTGACTCGGCATTGCGAAGTGATTCAAGATCAGTGGCGGAGTGTCACGCCTTGTGAAATTGAGGCGGATGGCACCCATGCCAGCCTATGACGTGTCAGATTTGTTCGCATGGGGTGCCGCCTCGTGGGATTGAGGCGGGAGTGGCTCACCTTGGCCTTCTTCGCCGGCTGCGGTGTTGTGGGTGCCGGTGCCTCGCGTTTCTCGCCGCTTGCGCGGGGCGCTGACGCTGGTGTTTTCAAAGCTTTGGACCGGGCCAACTGGTGCAGTTGCGCCGGGCTTGGCCCCTCCTCGTCATCCTCCTCGTCATCATCCTCGTCGTCATCCTCATCGCCGCTCTTGTCATCCTCATCCAAGTCGAACTTGTCCTCGTCCTCCGCCCCGGCGGCAGCTACGACCAGCCAAACCAGTCAGTCATCCCATTGACACACGTGTCCACTATTTTCTATGTCGACGAAACCAGATTCATGTCCGATGCCTTGTATGAGAGACAGGCAAGATCATGAGACACGGCCCACAGGACCGCTAAGTGGTTTGGCTTATTCACTACCAAACCACTGTGACAGTGGTTTGCGATGGGCTTGGTTGAAACTTCGCGAGACATCGTTCTACGTCCAGCTTCAGTGTGCCCCGGCATGTCCGATGTAGCATGGGCTACCTGTATCTGCCAGTGTGATGAACTCAGCCGAGTGTTTGTCACAACGAAGCAATGCTTGGGATTCACTGTGCATGTGGCCGTGTTGCAAGATAAGATCATACGCCATCACCGCTGCTTAACGCACCAGTCCGCTGCTGTTGCTTTTCCTGTGTGAAGCGTGCCGCTGTCTCACGGGCTTTAGCCACAGCAGTATCTATGTCCTCGCCATCCTCCTCGTCGTCGTCATCCTCATCCTCATCATCTGAGTCACCAGAGCCTTCCTCTTCCTCCTCCATGTCCTCGTCACTCCCCTCTGGCTCGGGCTGGATTCGACGAGTGCTGGTGAGCTTCTGCATCATGGCAAATGCGGGATGAACAGAATATACCGAATTATGATGATGATCGAAGTTGTCGATGTCAATGTGGATGCGGCAGTGATGTAAAAGATACATCATCCTGATGTCTTCACTCCTCCACAGGGGAATGCTTGCCGCATGCTGGTCACATGAATACGGAAGGCATACAAGGCAGTATGTGCTATCGTTGTGGAGGAAACTGTTGATATTCCGGAAGCTCTCTAGACTGTCTATCCAGTTCATAGCTAACTCTGGAATGAGCACCTACTGTTTGTAGTGAGACTCTTGTAAAGGCACTCGCAATGGCCCTTGGGGTGCTCACGGATCTCTGGAGTATCCACTACATCGTGGACTGGAGAACATCATATAAGCTGAGTGACCGCCGTGACACGCCCAACTTGTGTTGTAACGATGACCTCGACTTACGCGGACCTCCCTCCGGGAACATGAGTGCCATTGTTTGCATGTCGTTCTGCAACAATCTTGTGTGCCTGGTATTCAATGCAGATTGCAGCAGCTGTGATACTGTAACCAACGGATTCTCCTTTCAACGCCTAAGGCCAAGCGAAGGACCATTCCAAGACGGATTTCACATTTGAGTTGACCAAGGACATCGCCTAAGGCCAAACGAAGGACAATTCCAAGACGGACTCCACAGCATGATGCTTCGTATCCATGGACCCGCTAGGGAATGTCTGCGTGAGCCAGTGAGCTGCAAGCAAATGCCCACGTGGAGGCCGTTGTTGACATGCTGCAATTTAGTGTCTGGGAAGCCATACGACGATGACACGGCCCTAGACACTCCACCTTTCCGATGTCAGCTCACCGTTGGCATTGACATTTGAGCATGGTCGACACCGTTGACCGTTCCATGCAGCAGAAGTGCGGTCCTTGTGCACAAGCGTCTCATATCCATCGCATACGTATTCAACATACGCCTTCGGCTACGACATTTATTACTAGCGTCACAAGTATGACATGAAAGCTAGTGATAGTGATCTTGGCGTACTCCCAGTGTTGATGCGGTCAAGGCTCTGTCTGAGCCTGGTGAGCCGCACCTGCTGCTTTGATTTGGCCTTCTTGGCCATGTGCCCGCCTTTCGTCTCCTCCTCCTCGTCGTCATCAATGCCCACTCTTTGACGCACTTGCGTGCGGCCTGGCTGGTCTTCGTCATCTCCGCTGCTTTCGCCTTCGCTGCCGCTATCATCAGTATCATCGCCAGACTGAGCAGCCTTCCCATTCACCACGAAATCGGCGTCCTCCTCGTCCTCCTCGTCTTGGCTATCGTCTTCGTCCTCGTCGTCGTCGTCGTCGTCGTCTTCCTCCTCGTCAGCTTCAATGATGATGCTCCTGTGAACAGTGCAACGGCATTAGAGACGCGACATCACTAAACTCCTTCCAAGTCAAGAGTACGCAACAGTACGCAAGGCTTCCCATTACGACGGGGCACACCTCGAATGCTTGCCAGAATGACGCTTTTACTGATGGACGGCACGTACTGCCACCCAGGTTTGAGCAGCATGACGACTCCGCATTTCATTATGCATCTTCATGCATTAGAATGGCAAGTATCAATTATGGTGCAATTGCGTGCGTGTGCTATTTCGGAGATACATACAGACGAACTTTCAAACATGCGCGCGACGCCGGGTACCGACTTGTAAAGAAATGGCCATGATCCAACAGGAAGGAAGGCGTACTTGTAGCCGGTCAGATGGACATCGCCGGTCCCGGTGTGCGAAAATACCGTGTCAGGCTGCAACAGCAGGTCCGTCTGAAATTGAAACACCCTTCCAGGCATCAAGGTACCCAGCACAAATTCCTGTTCATCATTCGGAGATCGAACTTTGATCTGGCAGGGCTGTGATCCCTTGACATCTGTCAGCGCAACATTCGTGAGATGGAACATTTCCATGAGACCGTCCTCATTTTCAAGCGAGATTTTGGCTGGCTTGCCTGCATGAATCACCATGCCCCAAAATTCTACCTCCGGACTGAGCATGTTGCTCATGTATCCCAGATCACAGCAAAGGTCAAGGCGGACAAAAAATCGAATGCCCCAAGTGCTGAAAACACCAGGGTTTCCCCAGACTGCTCGACGCTCACAAGGCTTCAGAGTGATCAGAAAGCCAGATGCTCCACATACTCGGTTCCTTGTTGCTTATGCTCATCTTGATGCCCCTGAACTATAGTTGCTTTCGCCATTGAGGGCCGGGATTCCAATGTGGGCGGCAGTTCGAAAGTTGTGATTGTACCTGACGTCAGCCTCTTGCTGCTTTACTGGGCCGCGGTTCAAATTTGGAAGACTGAAGATACAGAGAGGGAAAGGGCAGAAATCGTCATCGCTTACCAACAGGCCATATAAACTAGCCGACTGTCCTTTGCTACTTTACGTCCAGATTATGAACATCGTGTGGTGTGTGGTGGCAACTTTTCAGCACAGAATCATGTCCTTATGCCTGAGAATTTGCGCGCACTGGTACCGTAGTCATTGCATATAGTTTTATTAGAAGTAGTGCAAGCGTCCTGTTGCTGTCGTTCATTGCGTGCTGTGCTCGTCGTGCACCATGGTGCTGTTACACATGAAGGTAAACTTCAACGCTTTCAAAATGACAGTGCTGAGGATATGTTGCCCCAGAATCTGTAACCAAACATCTGCTACGCAGCAGTTGAAAGTCGTCGTTGCCTACTTCGCTGTTAGGGTGCAAACACACTGTCATACCCCTCAGCCTTGCTCGTGCTTGTTGTTTGGACTTCATGTAACGATGTTCACATGCATGCTATGATACGCAGAGGTCGGAGCAGCATCAGTTTTTGTTTGAGACAACAGTGGAGGCTTTTGTGAAAGAAGTTACTCTCGAGTTGTCCACCCTGCACAACATGCGACAACGCATTCTCAAGCTGAAAATGGAAGGCGAGGAATTGGCAAAATATGGCCCTGCCAAGCTTCCTGACAAGCAGGGAATTGACACGTACGTCGAAGGTGGTGTAGAGAAAGGACCACACTACCTGATGGACCCCACTGGTAGAAGGACAGGCAACGGTGCGATATCATACAGGGTTGCGTTTCGGGCACGCAAGTCAGGGATTGTTGTTTCCTTGTCGCCTCGTTTCTGCTTCGTTATTTGGTTTCAGGCATTTCCGTTCTTGCATGTGCTTGGTGAATGCAAACCTGTGTTTGCATGGAATGGATTCCACTGCACACAGCACTTGTTGGGTATTCCGGGCAACTTTTGATAATGGCATGGCTCTGTGTGCAGCATGCGATCCACAACTGGCCAAGGTTCTCAACAAAACGCTAGATGAGGCAGATGAACTGGTCAGCCAGGTGTGCTTCTGTGTCAACAGCAGGTTGCGCGTGGTGAAAGTAGCTATACCACTCCATACACAATTAAACATCATATTTGTGTTCAACAGACTGTGTGTACAAGTTCGCATTGCGAAGAAAGCACAAATACGGGCCAGTGCTAAATGAACGCCGTCTGCACATTCTTGAAATATGTGGAATCGAAACCCTCTCATCGCGTTGAAAGAGCAAATGAAGAGAAGATACGACACACAGTGCTCATGAAGTAGGTGTGCCAGCCATGACAAAGAGGGTGTGCCAATCGAAAAACTTCAGCATCCACATGGACAGTGGTGAATACACACGTGCCAATCAAATAGAAGAAATGAGCAGAAGAAATGAGCATGCATGGAGTTAGGTAGGACCATGAAAGCCACCGATAAGCAGTTTCAAGTACCTGGACACAAGCTCTAGACATGGAGGCTCAAAGTTGTATGGAGATTTGCAGAAGCAAGTGGAGAGGAAGGTAGTGCTTACAAAGCAGATGTTGCAAGACAAGCTAGATGAAGTCCGTGGTGCCATCATGATATGCTATCCCATGGGCTTGCCACAGTGGGACCCTGTACGGTCAATCTTGGACGGTGAGGATGATGGATCTTGTTCGGTACGCCTATGAGCCAGTGACTTTGCAATCTGGTGCCATTTGGTTGCAAACTTTCAGATGCCGAAAGTTGTAGTATGCCTTCGAGCCATTGATGTTGCCAAGTGGGCTGCACCTCAAAACTCTTGGAATGTTTAGTGAATGAGAGGGAGCTTCTTCAGGGTGCAAGCTGTGCTGGTTGTGTCACAGCTCTCATGCTGTGTGTGACATTTGAGCGTGCGCTCTTGCAACAAGCAGTGCAACTAGCTGTTTTTGCCAGTTTCAGAATCAGTCCTAAAACCTCCATCAACCAAAGCCAGCGTGCCTGGACCAGCTTGAAGTTGCCAATGTCTATATATAGGATGCTCGTGTGGTGTACTTGCTGCAACATCTTATTTTCAGCAGCAGTGTACTTTTGTCGCATGTTTCGACATGCAGGCTTTGACGCTGAGAGTTGCCTGAAGAAAATTCATACGTTCTCCAGTTACAGGCATTTCCATGCTCTTTGCATGTAGGCATACAATGATGATATAGGGAGGCACAATACTCCCTTGAATCGTGGCAGTTGGTGGAAAGAGAGAGCTCCCTTGAATTGAGGCAGTTGGTGGAAAGAGAGAGATAGACAAAACCCAAAAGTGATGTTTCATTTGATATAGAAGAACGCCTGATACGGCCTGAATATACCGTTGGTGTTCAATTAAATTAAAGTAGGAGATGTCTTGCAGAGTCTTTATGCAACATCCTCAACCAGTCTCCCCATTCCACATTCTTGTCTGAGAACCGCTGGCACTTTTGGCTTCCGAGTCTGTTGAAGTTCACGGCAGCCATGCAATGGAGATGACAATGAGCTGGGATGTGGCATGCAGTATGGCACGGATGATGTTGAGCCAGAGAACACATCGCTCTGGTTTGCGGGAAAGCAAATGATACCTGAGAACAAACTCATGGCGCATGTTGGCAGGCACGAAAAGACAAAGTGCGTGGTCAAGCTGCAAAAGAAGGGGCAGGGCGCTCCAGCCAGAGAACCGGTGTGTTTTTCACGAGAGATGCTTTGCTGTCAAGAACATCGACGCATGTATACGTTGCTATCAGGCAATGACTGGGCATCTAGCAAAACAGGGGATTTTGCTTTTGGACGGATGAAGCGCCTGTCAACCTTTGAGCATTAAGTGCTGTATCTTGTAATCCCCAACTTGCACTCGGAGTTGCCATTGTTCATGTGGATGCATGGTGCAGTGCTGCAAAACACGTGGTATCATCGTGGGGGATGCCATTTTATCATGTACTAAACTATGAAAACGAGGAACACAGTCAATCGTGCATTAGCCTTCAAAGGGCAAGTCCATCATGTGCATCACAGGTTGGCCAGGCAGCAACAATCTTCGCCAGGATGGGTTCAAGCACCGTTGCTGTGGTAGAATTTTATGCATTTCCAGGCATCTGGGCCCGCAAATCGCATCCTTTGACAAAATGCAGAACTGATGCACCTCCGGAAGTCCCTTGGAACAGAGGGAAAGGGCTTTTTGCAGCCCTGGCCATCAAGTGTGCAAGTACTGCAGGTTGGCCATGGCCCAGCCTGCAATACATGCACATTAAGTTAGTTCAACTACTAGTGTACTATTGTTTAACTACTAATGGTGGTGTACCTTTCTGCAACACTACCGCATACTGAGAATTGGAGCAGTTAAAAGAAGAAAACTGAGCTCGCTGCACACATGATGATGACATATCGTTTTGCAACACTACCGCATCCACATGGCCATTGGCAACTCCAAGAACTACTTGGGGATGTGCATGGCAATTACTTGCATTATAATTTGCCTCGGTTGCCGTCAAATGAGGCACAAGCAGGACACACGTTTCGTGGACAATTTATGGTGGCGGAACGAAGCATGTGCCTCCTACTTGCAAGTGCCTCCTCAGGACCTCGACGGACTCAACAGGAACAAAGATCAGCTGGGAACGAGAGCAGAGGATCACAGTGTTAGCTACGAGTGCTCATGCTTCAACATACTCGCCTTAATTTTGGGCTTGCCAGCCCCCGCCACCTTCAAAAATTGGGACTTCCGAGCATGGGCAAACAAAGCGTTGTCATGTCAGTTTGTCAGGTTGCGACATTATATGGTGATGATGTATCGTTGTACAACACTGCCACATCCACATGGACATTGGCAACTGCAAGTACTACTTGGGCGGCAGTGCTACCATCACCTGAGGCAAGCATCTTGTCAAAAACGGGTGATCCAAATTGGAAGGCACAATGGATCGATCATGCTGCCATGGTGACACTTCGAAGGTGGATATCTGGCAGCAAGCTGCGACGGCTGCGTTGTTGGCAGAACGCTATGTTTGGTGCAGGTGACCGACCAAGCGACGCAACAGGCGATGATGCAGTGGTACTACAAGAAGCAAGAGGAGCAGAAGGCCCTGGAAGAAGACCAGGATGACTCATACACACACGCCAAGTGGGCTTCCGGAAACTCCCTGAAGGCTCACTTCTCCGGTGTCACCAATGTTCGCGTGCCACGGTGACAGAAGACCGACACAGACCTTATCAGAGAGGGGCTGAAAGGCCCAACACAAAGCGATTGGGCCCGCTTGAGATGCAAGACTGCAGCACCGACATGTGCTTTACGTTATGCATAGGGGCAATGCTTTGCGAGATTAGTTCGACTACATGCATGTTCCAGCATTGCATACATTTTCCGGCGCCTGGACCCTCAATTTGCTCGCTCTGGCAAACGCTAGCTCAATGGGGGTCTGAAAACTGCAACACCAGCATGCTGTGTATGGCAATGAAGCCGCAGCGCCTTGGTCCCATAGTCCTGGCGGCGAGGCAATCTAAAGCTCAGCCTCAGATTACTTCAATGAGTGAGCCGGCGCTGAATCTCATCATCCTCGACCTCAGGGGTAGTTAAACGTATGGGTCGTTGATGACCACGTGGATGTGGATGCAATGACCCTGTAGATCCAGTATTGGTGGTGTAGTAATCGTGTAGCATCATTACATCACATAGATAATGGCAAGAAATAGACAAAAAGGTACAACGATCGTGTAGCATCATCATCATGCCCAGCGTCCTGCACGCTGCGAGGCGCGCAAGCAGCTGCTGTTGTGCCTAAAGCAGAGCCATGTGGAGCTTTCCTGCACCTTCTATCGGACGATGTCTGTAGCGAATGTACACATGTCTTGCCTTTTGTTTTCTTTTGGTTGTACATGCTGCTGTGCCGACCGTAAAAATTGTGATAGGCGGAAGATGGCGTGCGAGATTTTCGGAAAAGATGTAAATGGGTCGCATGCGTCGTACGGGTACTTGACGTATGCTGTGTTGTGTGTCAGCTGTTTTGCGGGACTCGACAAAGCGCGAACGAAACCAAACCGCCAACCCCAGGCCTACGCCATCACCCCTCTGTCGCTTGCGATGTTTGCACCCCCGGCAGATCGGCGATGCAATTGCTTGAAACCTTCAATAACGATAGCACCATCGCTGGGAGAGTGCGGTGCCCCGCCAGGAAAAGGGCACAACCCGCGTCTCCGTCCCCCCCAATTCATGCATTTTCAGTTGTCTGGTCCAGCACATCACATGTACAGGGCCTGGCGAATTGCTGGGAGTGTACCACCAGTGTACAAGGTTGGATTCTGTGCGTTACAGCGGTATGCGAAATCAACGTTGGCATGCATGATTTACCTTGGCTAGGCCGGGCATGACCGGCTCACAACAGGTGACGATCTGTGAAGCTGGTGTTGCCTTTGACGCTTGAGATGTAGAGTTTGACCTGTAGCGGTCATCTGTGCATGGTTTTCATTGATTTGTGTTCTTTTTGTCTACCTTTTTCGCAGCATTTTGACTAGCCATTTGCTGACTTAGTTACGCGCGTTTCGAATAAGCTGACTCCACTAGGGTTTCGGATGCCTAGCTGGCATTGCGACAGCGCAAATGCTGACAGTGTTGTATCGCCTATTTTGGGCGTCCTCTACTATGAAACATGATTCGAGTTTATGCCATGCCTGGTTTGGCGTGGTGCATCTCTGTGCTCCGCCTTGAAGTCGGGAACGAGCACAATTCTGACAGCGTTCACCAGATGTTGACTTTCCGAAATGTTCATCCTTGTCCAGGCATCGATGTGGAGCTCCACATACAATGAGGTGCGGCACATTTGAGTGCGTGTTGCACGTGTACTACTGGCCAGCCTGGCCGTGAATGTTGACGCATAGCATTATGAAATCGTGGTCTCTGGCATGGCAAACCTTTCTATGACCGTCTGGGTAATCTGGGTAATCAAGCATTGTTTCTGCGTATTGTTCCCGTGTCATGCCAAGCTGGGTTGCGGATTGGGTGTGGTAACAGGTGTCGTTATCTCGAAACAATGCAAAGTGCTATTTGCATAGCGTCTGCACAGCAGAACGAAAGGCGCATGCTCCATTTACTGCCACTCGCTTTCTGTGAAAACCCAGCATGATGTGCAATGCGACGCACGTTGACTCGCAAGATGTTCGAAACAACAGGACGCTATGCGTCCGCTTTGAACGCTTTCGACCGATTTCTATGTCTTCGGGCGGTTTCCATCTGCTGAGAAAAGTGGAACGCTCGAATGCAAAGCGAAAGGTTCGTGCGACGAACAGCGTGATACTCCCCGGGATACGGCAATGACACGTACATGCGTATTCCACCCGTTTGCGTTCTTTCGTGGCCGCAGGTGCGAGGCACGGGAGGTGCCGTCTTGCAATCTTTTACGTCGTTGCGGACAAACGCTTTTTCTTTTCCCCGCCAACAATTGCCCATCAATTTCCTTGCATTCCACGCAACGGCCACCGCTGACCGTGCCAATGTGCACTCTCGCATCCTGCTCTAGTGAAGACATGGACACCATGCAATACCACCTCTGTTCAACGTTGAACACACATGCTGTGCCGGTTTTCCAGATCATCCACGCCAAGAACATTGCAGCTGTACAGCCCCGCAAACGTTGCTGTACTCGTCAAGGTGCCCGTCCAAGCGCGATGCGATGCGCAGCGTCTTTTCAAGAAAGTCAATTCACCACAAGGCTAAGAGGGTTTCTGGGCAGAAACGTACAACAGTGAGGATCTCCCACCTGTTGCAACCTGTGTATCTGTCCTATTCGGAGTGCTGTACTCAGTTTCGTACTCGGTACCAAAGGTACTGGTACCACCAGAGGAAAGGGACGACTATCTTTCCAAGAAAATGCAGTTCTCAGACCACGCTGCATTCCTGATCAGGCGCATTTTGTGTAGTGCTGTGTGACATTGCGTGGCACGAGGAGTGCTGAGCATGCTGAGAGAAGGTTATCTGCGGACAGAATAGTAGCACAGGTCATGAGTAATTATAGCATCCCTGTCCAGTAATTTGCCAGGTAGTGCGAGTTTTTGGCTCAGATGCCCAAACATGCAAGTCTTCGGGGACGAAAATGGGCGACGAAACCCGATTCGGCGACTCGCTGTCCCTGTCAGCAGTGCGCCCCACCTGCAGAGACATCACATTGCTTTGAGTCGGTGTTTCTGCACATACATGTCCACTCAGCACAAATCCTGAACAGCCATACAGGTTGACAGCGCTTGGCCAGAATGGGTGCGACCCCTAGTTCTGCCCCAGATAATCATGCATTTTCAGGGATACAGCCCCACAAAGCAAACTGCCTGGCGAAGCACTGCAGGTTGATGCATTCCAAAAGGCTCTGCCGGCCCCATTGCGTGACCGTGTAGGGTTGGAAAGGCGGCGAAGACTGCTTGTGCGATACACTGACACACAGTGCGTTGCCAAATTGGGGTTCCACCCCCATCTCTGTCCTCGAAATGCTTCCTTTCCTGGGCATCTCGGCCCGGAAACCTCATCATCTTTGGCGGAGCAGTAATCAGACTCAACACTATGTTTTCAGATTGTCTCTCATCGCAAGTGCCGTTGCCTTCCTCACAAATAAAGCATGGCTATTCTTATCCGGCTATGCTTTTACGCAGGGACAGAGGATGGGCTCGTTGGCATCAAACAGCTGCCACACAACTCTCAAAGCAGGCACCGTCCAAGAGCAACGCGCGTTTGACACCAGAAGGCCAAGCAGCTGATGTTGTTAAGCGGCTGATGGCGGGAAAGAAGGTTGCAGTCGTGGGAGGGGGCCCAGCTGGGATGCTGGCAGCTCTGAGATTGGCGCAACATGGAGCCTCGGTTGAAGTCTTTGAGGCGAGGCCTTTTGACTACGACGCCGGGCTGAACACATGGTTCATTGTGGTAAACGAACGAGGGGTGCAGGCCTTGGAGGGTGCTGGCATCGACCCTGCCAGTGACCCCTCCTTAAGGTGTGACCAGCGCTTGCACGGAAATATGATGCTGTGCCTTTTTACAACAGTGCCGCATCAACCAGTGCTTCGCCAGAATGGGTTACGACCCCCATTTTCGTTCCGACATTGAAATTTCATGCATTTCCGGGCATATGAACCCGGAAGATGACAGGTCTGACGAAGCACTGGCATCCCCATGGACATCGGCAACTTTAAGTACTACTTAAGATACAGTGCCACGACATAAAGTGGTTATGACCTGACGCAGATCTCTGGGCTCTTGATCTGTAAGGAGTTTCACTTTTACATATTCTCTACATATTCGAATGCAGCAGTAGACCAACTGGCGTCTTACAAGTTTGTTTGACCAGCTGTTTGACCAGCTGTTTGCACTGAATACAATGCAGTCAGCTCTTGCGCGTGAGGCATCTTGTGCGGCGATTCTGTATTACACGATTTTGTGTGACCAGCTGTTGACACGTGTGGCAGTGCGAGTGACAGTGCTTCGCCAGAACGTAACAGGGTGAGAGAAATCTTTTGTCACACTAGGCACCGTGACCGGTTTCGCCCTTGCCCAAGGGGCTCTCGGGGGCTTGTATGTATAGGGATGCAAGCTTGAGCCAGCCTTGCGCCGTCCAGCACTATAACTCATCCCGCTGGCGCCCCCTCCAGGTACATGGGCGCCTCATCCATATCCTTCAATGGCGACTTTCAAGTCTTCTCGGTTCTGAACTTTGCGCGCTCCTTGTGTGGGACGCGAGCAATGCTCACAAAGTTTATGCAAGAGCAAGCACTGCGCGCCTGCCCGAACAACATCACACTGCACCATGAGCACCGGCTGCTGACTGCCAACCTGTCTTCTAGAGAGCTGCAACTGGAGAACATTGCCACTGGTGAGAAGGTCGAAGTGCAGTGCGACTTAATTGTAGCAGCTGATGGGGCTCGTTCTACTGTAAGGCGCCTCATGACTGAACAGGCATGTTCGAACTGGACACGCTGACGCTGCCTCCAATGAGCTCTCCTCGGAGTATTTTGACCGTGGAATATATAATTATTGTTCCCTAGGTGTCGTTAGTTGTCGTTCTAGAAAGCTGCTGTTTGGATTGCCAGTTGTCTGTGCCCTTTGTAGTCTTGTGTAGTACTGCTGCGTTCCAATGTGATGTGTCTGATATGTCGAGAGGCAAGGCCCAGCACGCTTTCACTGCGCCAAAACGGTGATAACCCGTGATGGTAATGGTAGCACTGATTCCCAAGTAGTCCTTGGAGTTGCCAATGTCCATGTCGATGCGGTAGTGTTGTAAACAGATCCATCGTCATCATCACCAGTTCTACTCTGCCTTTGTCCCGTTCTTCTATAACTAGAACCCGTTTTACTACAAGGCGTTTCAGCCATCATGACGTGGCTGTATCGCATGAGATTCTGCAACAACTGGGTCGTCGACCCTGCTGTAGAGTCTCGTCAGACTGCGAAATGTTTGAATATTCAGGTCTGCAGGTCCCAGGATTCTCCTTCAATGAGCAGCCACACTTCAACGCAGTCCACACGTTCAAGCTCTCCAGGCCCCCGCGCCCTGACGATCTCAACAGCCTCGGACAGCCGATGAAGACTTGCCCGGATGCAACTCCGGAGGAATCGTGGGTTGGGAAAGGCAACTACTTCACTGCCTGTATGCCTAAGCCAGGTTCGGCCAACCCCCGTCCCCGGCTCCAAAATTTTCCTGCCTTCGCTGTGCTGTTACGACCACTCCGCAAAAGAAATCCCACAAAATGGTCATGTATGACCATGTATGACCCTGTATTTTATGCATTTCAGGATTCAGCTTTCCTTGATTGCTCAACTCTGCTCTTGCTGAGACCAGCAGCATATTGTCCTGTGAGATGAGCAAGCCATGTTGAACCACAACTTCAAAAGAGGTGCATTAGGTGACATGAGATGGCTACTAATAGAGCTAACATAATGCATAACCATAGGGGAGAAGCGGCTGCTCTGTGCCAGGGCTCGATGCCGCTTTCCAGATGGCGCAAACGGGCCAGGTGGACGCCGCAGGGTGATGATGATGTATTTGTTTACATCACTACCGCATCCACACGGATATTCAACACCAAAACACTGTGCGCAAGTTCTCAGAGTTGCCAATCCATGTGGATGCAATGGTGTTGTGAAAAGACACATCATTACATCACACAGATACTGGCAAGAATCAGACAACAAAGAAGCAACGACAGCACATTCGGAGTCAACAGCTCATTGAATGTCAGCGGTCGGAACAAGCAAGCCTGTCATAAACGCGCGGCCGCTGGCACGAGCTAAAACTTGAAGAGAACGCCGGTACATGATAGCATTGCCCCTACATAAGCCAATGCTGAGTTCCCGTAGCGCATTGGTAACAAATCCATCCTTGATAACATCACCCCCAGCACTCGCTGAAAAGACACATCATCATCACAACAGGGCCGTAAGTAGGCCAAATGTGGCAGTTATGTTGGCGTCATAATTTGGCCCATAACTCTCGTAGTAACCTCCTCTCTTCAAGATTTTCGGGTATGAAACGGAGAATGAACACACTTGAATTGCCACTGCTGGTTTTTCACAGCATTAGGCTACTGTGACAACTTAAGAGGTCTTTGCAGGTGGTGCGTGTTATCTTGCTTTGAACACGTTCAAATCCGGGCAAGTGCAACCCATCTTGTCCATGTCCAAGCGGTCCTGGGAGAGGCCCTACACCAGAGAGGAGGCAACATCCCTACTTTTGGACAGCTTGCCTCAGGTGGCCACCTACATCATTGAGGAGCTTGCCACGGTGTGGCCCTTGCTTCTGTGTTGCTGCTTAGTGAGTGATGCATCAATTTCCAAGTACTTCTTGGAGTTGCCAATGCCCATGTGGATGCGCTAGTGTTGTAAAAAGATGCACGATCAACATCATCATCAGCTGTGGCTGATCTCCTTTCTTGCAGGGTAAACGACGAAGCAGAAGGCATGTCAGGTCGAGCTGTGGTAAGTCAGGCTGGTCCAGGTACTTGCCTCAAGTGACGAGAACAGTGCTTCGCCAGAACATATTTCGACTCCCAAGTTTGGCGACTTGCCATTTCAACCGTTCCAGCCTGCAGATTTTGCTCTGATTGGTAGGACATAATCTGCGTGATTTGACCTGTGCTGTTTACAGTTACAACTTGATTACGTCCAGCAGGCTCTACATGCCTACAGCGTTCGCATGGACATTTAGTCCATGCAGCTGAAGCATGTGCCCTCATTGACTTGGTAAATGCCAAGGGCCAAGGTTCGCGTGAAAGCGCGACTCACACGCTTTGTATCTTAACGCGCAGACTATTTCAAGAAACCCGCAGCCAGCACCTCTGCCTACGTCCATCAGGTGTACAGCAATCTCAGCGCCTGGGCTGGTGCTCATAGGTGATGCAGCACACTCTGTGACGCCAGCCTTTGGTCAGGGAGCCAACAGTGCTCTGCAAGACAGCATGCTCCTCAATGAGGCTGTTGAAAAGGTGCGTATGCATGGCAAGAATACTCCGAGCTTGTGTTGGTCTTCAAATGGCAGGCAGCCCCGGATATTCAAGGTCTGGGACACAGATGTCCAACCGCTCGTGCATCTGGAGCTCAACTCCTGCAGACAAGCAGAGCGGGACAAAAATTCCAAAATGAAATTTGATCGCCTTCGAATGTTGGCAGTCGTAATCTATGGCGAATTTGCTTCGACACACAGCACGCGTTTTTGGTGGCACAGCACGATTTCTGGCTCAGCGCGATCATCCGACACGCAGCACCGAGGTCTCTGTTTGCGAACCTCAGATAGGAATCAGGTACTTGTACTTGGCCAATATAAAATGATAAGTGAGAAGTCGAAGGAAAACAACCCTCTGCTTCAGTTGAACCACTTAGCAAGGACCGAAATAAGCTAATCCCAGCTGATATCCCTGGTATGTCAACCTCTTGATATGTGTATGCCTGTAGCTAATCGCGCTGCACTATCCACATTGATGATGATGTATCTTTTTACAACACTACCGCATCCACGTGGACATTGGCAACTCCAAGAACTACTTGGGAATCCGTGTTATCATTACCACCACCTGAGGCAAGCGTACCTGGACCAGCCTGACTTACCATAACCTGACCTGACATATCTTCTTCGTCTTCGTCTTGTACCCTGCAAGAAAGGAGATCAGCCACAGCTGACCAAAAACGACCCGTCAATTCCTTGGGAGATCGTCGCAACCCACACTCAGAATCTTTGTCAGGAGATCAACCCCCAACAGAGATTCCAATTTAGTTGCCAAAATTCCCGCCTTGTAACCCAAGACCTCCAACCGTTTCAAGAAATTGATCACACGTTAAATCTGGTTTGAATCTGGAGCACACTCATCAACTGTTGAGCGCAAAATCTCAGGAATATTCGCTGGGATCAATATGAGCTGGGATAACATTCGTGCAGGCTGGTGGAAGGATTGAGGAGCTGTGCCAGCTTTACAACAACCTGAGACTGGAGGATGTACAGGCATTGGTAGACATAGATCGTGCAAACTTGCTCTCCTCTCCAAACGCCCCTGGGACAAAGTTGACCAAACTCATTCCAGGAGCTCTCGTCCAGGCCAACGTTGCTGTGGGCAAGCTCACTGCTAGACTGCCAGGTGTGCATTTCCTGGTCTGATATCACCCAACATCTTGTTTTCGGGATGTTCCTGGTCTGATACGAGTCATTATCTTGTTTTCGAAATGTGCCTGATAAACCATTTGTATGCCTGTGGGAATTTCGGTGCGCCTGTTCCGGCACCATCTGTATACTGTTTTTGGGATGCCATGTGTGCCTCGCCTGATACCACCTGGTGTTTGGGTTGTTTTTGTACCTGCAGCCGGTGCTTTGCCAGAATGGGGTTCGAGCCCAATTTCTGCCCAATATAGACATACATTTTCAGGATGGAGACCCACAAGCAAATTGCCTGGCGAAGCACTGGCAGGCACCCTATTTGTGTGCACACACGCGCTGCACCAATTTACATGAGCTCCCCACGAGTGATTGAACGCAGCCTCGGTCGTCTACCGGCGATGTCCTTTGATAGTGTGTCTCCTTACGACACTATCGCATCCACATGGGCGCCAGCAACCTGAAGAACTCTTTTGGGGTGCAAAATGCTTGTCTCATGCACTGTAATCTCATGCTGGTGGCTGGCGCGCAGGGCCTTTACGCTCAAAGAACTACGCAGTCTGGATGAGCACAACAGGGATGAGATACTCTGAAGTCCGGTCGCATGTTACAGGGACGTTGGCATTGTGCTGTTGCTGTTGTTGTTGGCACTCAGTGTTGTGGTGCTCGTACTTTCTGGCTTTTGTCGCTTATGTTTCCGCAATGAGGCTCATGTAGGCTGGTACAACCATACTTGCCGCGACTCAGTACACGTACCGGTACGACGCGGAAAGCGCCGGTACGTATTGGCCTTGGACCATTCTTAGGGCGGGGCGCAGCCCCAGCTTGTGCGAAAGGCACGAGTCCGTTTTGGGGTTGGGGTACGTGCTTGTTCTGTTGAAACAGAGGGCAATCGCCGCTTGTTTGCTGTTTGCAACATGTAACAATAGGGATGATAAGATTCCACAATGAACGATGCCACCCTTTGGGCGGTGACTTAGAGTGCGTTTTGGCTTGCAAATGTTTGTATTTATTCTCGCCGGACAGTGATTGCACTCAAGCTTGACAAACTGAAAGCCAGGGACCGTGGGAAAGCTTCTGCAAGCTCGAGGCCTAAAGTAGCAGACCGGGGAACACCCAGACAGACGACATTCCCAATATTGCCCGCCGCCGAGATCCGGAGCATTTGTTTTCATGTTTCAGCGTACCTGCTCAGCTTTTTTTTAAATTGTGCGTGGCCAATCACAAAGCGGCCCAGTGCCACACACTGGACGAAGCTCGTCCCCTTCACCAATCTGAATGAGTCATTCATTGTGTAATGAAAGAATCCGGTGGAGGAACCCAAGTGTCCAAAGCATTACAGTTTTAGGCATTTATGTCAGTCAGCTGAGCAGAAGCAAAGTCACCTCAGATTAACCAAAAAACGATCCAAGTCCAAATCACACGTGCCTCATTGGCATCGTTAGGTGCTGAACAATGCCAGAGAGCCGGTCAACATGCTGAGCAATGGCAGCGTGCTGCGAGCAGTCCATCGCATAAACCCCCGCAAGCTCATCGGACGAAAGAGGGCTCCGAAGTGCATCAACCCCCCCCCCCCCAACGTCCGCAGGAGCGGCGGCGGCGGCCGCAGCGCGCACTCTCTCAGCCGTCTGACACATGATGCGAGTCGCCATTTCGACGCTCAAGTCGTTCATGCGAGGCGCGTCCGCGCCTGCTGAGGCCGCTTGTCGTCGCGCGTTGTCCGCCAACGCGCACATCGTTGCCACCGCCGCCATCGCGTCTTCTGTCACCGTCATGTCGACATCCATGCTGCCTAGGAGATCGCAGAGCTTTGCAGAGTCTGCCGCAACAGCGCTCCTCTGGTGTTGCGACTGCAACGGGTGAGCCGTGCCGTGTGCGATGCGAACTGGCGGCGATTCCGCAGTAGCTGTGTTTGCATTTTGGGTGCGCGATGCGGGGTGCAGATGGCCGGTAGCTGGGCAGTCCTCGGCAAGGGGTGGAGGGAGATCGGCTGTGAGCTGTTCTGGTGCGTTGGGGCGGTTGAGGTCGGTGTCTCGCGCATCGGCTCGGCAATGTGTGAGGTGCCCCCCCACTTGTGCGGGGATCGTGGCGGCTGGACAAGCCAGCTGGGGATCACATGCATCCTCTGCGCTCATCACCACTGGGTTCGCCTCGCACGCTGAGTTCATGGCTGCTGGGTATGCCGTGCAGGCATCGAGGCGTCGTTTCTTCTGCGAATGCAGATCGCAGACGGCAACATTGAGGGGGGCGGGGGGGGAGGGGCATTGCCATGCACTGATGTCATCGCGCACAGCGTACGCTGCACTCAAGTCCACGTCAGCACCCGTGCGCAGCCCAGTCGTGACGTACTCATGCATCCCATCCATCCAATCGTCGAAGCATTGCTTGATGGACGACTTGAGTCCGTCCACTGCGCAGACGTCACGGCCTCCCCCCCAACAGCCCTCAAGCGCGCGCCGCCAGCTACCGCTTGAAGCTGAGACCGATGATGATTGCCCTGTGGAAATGGGGCGGCCAAGTGGGTATCACCCACGGGGCCCACTGATTCTACGCAAAGGTTGTGAGCGCTGGGCGGGTGTGCTGGATGCTGGGGCATGTTGGGAGGGGACTGCAAAAGCAATTGTGCGCTGCAGATCCCGGAAAAAAGGGGAGGTGGCATGGTATTAGAGGGTGAAGATCGGGCGAGGCTTGCACGAACAGCGGATGTAGGCACTGTGCTTGTACCAGTGATGGCGGTGTTGGTATTGACACCCGGGGGGGACGTGTGGTGTGGCAGTGACGTACTATCGGCTGGCAGGATGCTGCATGAGTCACCTCGCACATCGGAGGATCTCCACAGGGGCGCTTGGTGACAGCGTGCCTCTGTCGGACAGACAGGCTGCTGGGTGTGCGGGCTGCAAGAAGCGAACATCCCGGACCTTTCTGTGTGTTGTACAAGAGGCTGCATGGGCACATCAGATGGAGCGGAGTGCCGTTCGAGCGCAGATCGGTCTGTGGTTGCCTCGCGACCTCCGATGCATGGTATCTCAACCCCCTCCGCAGTCCGGTCATAGAAGGGCTTGTCCTGAAGACGACTGGGGGATGCTGAGCGATTGCCTCGCGCATGCTCTTCTCTCCCAACAATCGCAGGTGAATCGACTGTCGCTGGCGCTGGCGCGTCAGCGTCGGCCCCACGAAGCACCCCCTCCCCCCTGACATCGTTGTTGCTACCCGCCACACCAGTTCTATCCATACCGCCCTCCAGCGCGTGGCAATCCCCCCCGGCTGCCACACCACATGGAGAGGGCCCCGTTGTGATGCTGGGACGAAGAGCTCGAGCAGATTGCGCGAGCTGCTTTGCTGCATCGATGCTATCCATGGGAAGATCCGGCTTGCCGTGCTTGAGCTTCTTCTCAAAGTTATTCAGATCCTTCCTGTTCAGTAAGAAATCGCGGCCTTGGGGGGACCTGAGACGCTTTCTCCCGGAGCTCGTCCGTCTCGTTGTCCCCGCCGCATTCCTCATCAATCGTTCCCGATTCTCTGCAGCGGACAAGGCATCTATCAGACGTCTATCTGCTAGCCGCTTTGCTCGAAAACCTCTGTTCTCGTGCTGCTGCTGTTGTTGATGATGATGTATTGATGGGCAATGCTATCATGTACCGGCGTTCTCTTCAAGTATTAGCTCGTGCCAGCGGCCACGCGTTTCCTGCCATTATCTATGTGATGTAATGATGTGTCGATGAAATCATGAAATCTTTAGCTCGTGTGAGCGGCCGCACGTTTATGACAGGCTTGCTTCTTCCGACCGCTGACGTTCAATGAGGTCTATCGCTTCGAATGTGCTGTCTTTGTTGCTGTTGACGATTTCCTGCCAATATCCATGTCCTGTAATGATGTAATGATGCATGGGCATGTACAAGCCGGCGATGGTGCTGCTCAACATTCTGGCGATAACTGGGGGGTGGACATCAAGGAGGGATTCCTCGCAACACGCTTCGGGAATTCTGCATCGTATGCAGGGGCCTATGCAGGGGCAACGCTGTGATGTGGTGGCGATCTCTTGGAGTTTTGGCTCATGCGCGCAGCAGCGCGTTCCAAGGAAAGCTTGCCTGTCTCAACCGGTCAAAGTTCCATGAGTTGTTCTGTTTCAAACTGAGTGCTTGGTTGCTTCGATCTGCGCCGTCCAGTTCTTGCTCTTATTTGTGAGAAGTAACTATGATGACGCAAGCAATGACATGCTTGCTTGTTCCAACCGCTGACGTTCAATGAGCTGTTTCACTTTGAGAGTGCTGTCTTTGTGAGTGTTGACTATTTCCTGCTATTACCTATGTGATGTAATGAAGTATCTTTAGCTCTTTAGTTTTAGCTCGTGCCAGCAGCCGCGCGTTTATGACAGGCTTGCTTGTTCCGACTGCTGACGGTTAATGAGCTGTATCACTTTGAATGTGCCATCTTCTTGCTTGTTGATTATGTCCTGCCATTTCCTATGTGATGTAATGATGACCGCCAGCAAATGGACATCGGCAAATGGACATTCTCATGTTCCCTTGGAAATCATGGCCTAGAAAAACTCGTGCGGGCAAGGATTCCTTGAAGGGATAGACAACCAGACAAGTGATCCAGAGATGGTATTCTATGCCCTTGAGGAGTAATTGTACCGTTCCCAGTGTGTGTGGTTTCGTGGTACAGCCTGAGCTATGGGGATTCTTTGTGCGATGAAGTATACTATCTAGTTTCAGACAGAGTGCAGCAACATGCCATGTTGCTGCACTATGTTATATGGACGATGAAGAAGTTTTTGGAGTTGCCACTATTCATGTGGATGTGGTAGTGTTTTAGAAAGATGCGAACTTCACCTTTCAGGATGCAGTCCTTTGAGATCCTGCTTGCAGTTTCTCCATGGCCCATCTTTTGCAATAGTTGGATAGCCTTGGAGCCATGTGCTGGTTGCTGTCAGGATTGGCGCAGTCCTGTCCGTGGATAGCTGGCGTGTCAGGCGCTGTGCTATGAATGCCGTCATTGTGCAGCAAGATATATACACTGAGGGTGTCAGCGCTGTACACCTGCGAAGTAGCATGCCGTGTGGAGAGGCTGAGACGCTGGTGCAATACGTTCACTAGCGCGCAAACCGATTCCGTTTTTCGGCACTCCTTGCTAAGGTAAATAGTACAAGTCTGCAAGCGTGCACAAAACAGAAAATTGTTCAAGCTCAAGTTGATTCTTCCTTTGCGGTTGCTGCCAGAGGATCCCATAGTGCTAGAATGGCAATACCTACCTTGGATGGAAGACTGCAAGCTTATGATGTTGACATTGATAATGCCCATTGATGCCGTCGCTGTCCAGCACTCTGCCTGCCCTATCAGCTTGTGTAGGGTAAATTGCAGATGCTTTGTGCATGCACTTACGGCGCTGTATGAATGATTGCTGCAGCATCGATAGGAGCTGTCGTATGGGTCACTCATAGTGTGGTTTGGCGCTGAGGCGATGAGCTCACTTCGCATGTCTACTGCTGATGGCAACATTGAAACACAAGTGGCACGCTCTGCAGCTGCGTGTGGCGCATTGACATGCAGTCGCACCTGAGCGTAGAACTTGAAAGCACATCCCAATTTCATAGAGGATGTTCCCGTTCTGCAACGAAGTTTGGGGTTTGCTGCACAGGGTTCGTCGTCTGCTGTATTGATTTCCTGGTGGTGCCAGCGAAGGAGCACTCGAAGCACACATTGATGGTGGCTTTGGGGCGCTTGAACCAGTCTGCTTCTGTGAGTCATGCTTGGCCTCACGCGCCTGCTTATCAGAAGTTGAGTCCTGATGCAAAACTGGGTGCGACCTTCCAGCTCCAAACCCTGAACCACGTCCTGCAGCCTGCCCACTTCGATGCGCGCGGCAAGCACGTCAGCTGATACCATTTGATGCTCTTCCATGCTAGTGTTCCTTGTAAATAGGCCCAGTAGGCGGATTCTGAAGGGCTAGAGCTTGCAAAGACGCTGGGAGCTGGGGCATCGCCAGGAATATCAGGCTGACGGCACCACGCAACGCAAAAAATCAGATGGCAAGCCACATCAAACTACTGAACACCACATTGCCCCACAAGCCAGAAACTTATCAGCCTTGCAGGACTCAAACATGGCAACGGCAACGAAATTCGGGATAGCAGGCACACACTGGACGAGCGCCCGGACTAGCGACCATTGATGCAGTGATGGCATGTTTTGCTGGGTCGATGCATGGCCGTGCCAGCTTTCAAGTTTAAACGAGCCTGGCTCTGACTATCTGTGGACAGCCCATTTGGCGATGGGGTCTGAGGCTCGGACAAAGGGTCTATCGTCGTGTTTTACATTCAAGTAGTAGCGTAAGCCCCATGCCCGATACGAATATCATTGACAGCTATCGTTGGCATTTGAAGTGTATCACCAGAGCTAATTTTGCACATGCCACAACTTCCTTCTACCAGGACAACCTCGAATAGCGGTCGAGGGACAGCATGCAGGCGATCGGCGGGCCCGTCCTCGACGTCCTGCATCAAGAAGCCATCCCCATTGACACCGGCACAAAGGCACGAGCATTGCGTTCCAAGTCGATAGATTTCATGGCGGACTGAGGTCAGACAAGCCTGATTGGACTTGCTTGCAGGTTCGGGTTTGGTGGCCTCCAATCTTTGGCACGAATAGCCAGAAGCCCGGATCAGCCGGAGCATTTTATCCAGCCACGGTCGTGAATGTTTTACCCAACGGATATTCCCTCAAATATGCAAACGAGGAAGTATACTCAAGCTCGAGTGATTGCGTCTTTCCATATGACAACCCAAATAACTTTGGCGATGAGGCCATCGCATTGCGGGTGCGTTGTTCTGTCTTTTGGGTTGCTTACAGTGCAACTTCAGCGTCAATTGCTTGGGTGTTCGCTTCACTCCATGGGTCAGAGCAAAAGGCCGTGCAAGGTAGCACGAAAACAAGATGTTTGCTACTCATATTGTTACGTCACTCATCGGGTCGAGATGTGCTCATGGGAACCATGAGCCGTTCAGTGACGTGTAAACCTGGAAGTGGAGCGCGACGCACCACTCTCTGATGTACATCACAACCTCGAATCTTGTTTGCACATGCCGGAAGCTTGATGAAAGTTGTCAATATTAACAAATATGTACATCATGTGGGACTTGTCACCGCCGATTCGAACCATCGAAATCTTCGCAGGTGGGGGAGTTCGTGGAAGTGCACAACGGCAGCACGACCGGCCCATGCTTTTGGCTCGCCCGCGTCGTTGAGTCGGACGAACGGTTTGTCACGGTATGTGTCGCTTCCTCAAGTCCTCGAGTGCCGCTTTTGGGCAGACTGCTCAGTGGCATGGTGAGTAGATGGCGGAAATCGCAACTTACAAATCCCCTAGGTCTTGTAATATCTTGATGCGTTTATCGAAGGGCCTATATAGTTCAGCACAAGCCATGTCACCATCCATGACCGACTCGACTGGTGTCTGGAGGCTCGTTTATTTTACATGAGCTCACTTCCTGGTGGGTCTCGTATCATGCTTCGTTGTTGCGTCTGCCGGCAATGCTGTTCCGATACCGATGCATCCAAAGGAAAAGCAACACCGACGAGATCAAAGACTCAGACCTCTGAATGTCAGCTTCGGCACTGATGTATCACGCCCCATCAAACATCGCCACCACATCCACATGGAATGATTGGACTCAACTTGGGATGCAGGATGCTGATGTGCCGTTTTACAGAAGCACCGCATCCCAGCATGCATACCTTGTTACATTTTACAAAGCAGTGCATGGACAATATCTCATGGAGACAGGGGGTGGGAGGAGGGTCGTTGATAGCAATATTGTTGCGCCGAGGGTTAGGCTTGCTCTTGAATGGATAACAATATCGATTTGATAGCATAGCTAAAGAAACGTTGCTAGCGCGTGTCGTTATAGTTAGCTGAACTCAAAGCATGCCAAGTCGAGGCCCGTCGTTTCCACAACATCAACAACACGAGCAACATCACTGAACGAAAGGATCTTCGACAGCGTCTGGCTCAAGGTACAATAGGGCATCTCACTTTCAACAATGCAACCCGCTGGAGTATTGCACTTGCACAGCTTCAGTGGCTTCTAGCAAGCCCATAGGCTGTGAATCAACTTGTGACACTTGCGCCACACATGTGCCCAACAAAGAGAGGGCGTTGTTCGCCAGAAAGCGCTTTTAACCCGAATTTCTATGCCAGAATCAATGCTTTCTCAGATGCTCGGACCCGCAATCGCACAGCCTGACAAAGCGCCAGAAGGCCTGCATAGCCTTAGAGCGTGCTGCTTGCCTTTTGGGCCTTCTCGTGATTCCCAATTCATTTTGTGTTGTGCTTTGCAGGTTGAGTACCCCTTCCATTCTGGCACCGTGCCAGGAAGTTCTCGGTGCGTCACGTCGCTAGAGCGTCTGTTTAAAAAGGATTTTGGTATCTCATTATTTAGGTGCTGTTCCAATGAATGTGCAGCCAGAGCTTCGCCAGAATGGGTTTCGACGCCCATTGTGTACCGACTTGCATTTACGGAATTGTGGACCCAAAATACCAGATGGTTTGGCGAAGCACAGTGGGCAGCTGAGGTATGGTTTTGTTCAGCGCTAATGGTCATGCTGCCAACGGCTGACAATGCTGTCGGAGTTTACTGAATCTCCACTTCTTAGCCTCCTTGCCACGAGCCAGCTGCACGGTCATGCCAGTTGTCCTGGAGAGGAGCGACCAGGAGTGTTGTCTCCGTTGCCACTTTCCTATGTGAAGGTCCATGAGACCTTCGTATGATGATGAAGTGGGTGTAAGCCTATATCGGGGATACCAGGTGATATGAAAGTTCAGGTGAAGAAGGTTCGGCGAGCACGGTTTTTGGATTCCAACACGCAAACGTGGAGCCTGATCAAACCATTCCAAACATGGAATTATGGCGAGGTGGGTCTCCAGATCTAATGCTGTACGCAAACGCCAAACACCATCTTAGTATCTACCGGTGATTTGCCAGGCAGTTTGCGTCGTGGGTCTGTACCCCTGAAAAAGCATGATATCTGGGGCAGAAATGGGGGTGAAGCCCCATTATGGCAAAGCACTGGCATCCATCTGCCTGCAAACATCGAAGCCAAGGCCTTGGTTTTCGGCGAGTGATGCATGAATAATGCCATCAAATATGCCGAATATTCAGTGACTTCTTATCTGCATGGTACCTCAAGCTGTGAAAACAATGCCATGATCAAAGGTTCCATTGAAGGTTGACAATCAGATCTCCATTGTCAACGGTGTGCGACATGTCTGGGGTCTTACACTGTCTTTCGCCAGCAGAGTGATTGGGGTTCAGACGCCCGCCAATACATGGTTTTTTGGGACATTACGGGGGTTGGAACGCAATCTGGCGAAACACAGGTCCTACAGGTTGATCGAAGGAACGACAATGCACATGAAGATGGTGCTCAATCTCTTCTCACCTCCCAACACGAGCGACTGCGCGCCCATTGATGTCGACGCGTATTCAGTACCTTGGCTCAAACCCGTTTATTTGCCCTAAACCATTACGAGGTTTCAGGCAGCTGAGCCTGAGCTGTCGCAGTGTGGCGAAACGCTAGATTGTCCCCCTTGAAGCCTGCCTGTCCTGCAGATCGTGTCACCCCTGCAGCTCGAGTTTACAACCGAAACGGAGTACTACGACTTCATCTCCAAACACGTACGGTCCAGCCTGCCAAACGTGAGCATGTACGAACGCATAGCTTTGTTCGGCACCGGACGTACTCCAATTTTCAGAACGATGTGGGCATGTACGAAAGCAAAGCTTTGTTCGGTACCGGACATGCCCCATTTCCGAACGTTTGTATGCCGACATGGCCGGCTCTGTTGGGTGGCGTATTGTGCTCCGATTTTTCATGCTGACTCGAACCGTGTGCAGCCCAGATGCACTTGGCACTTAGCTTCCCCTGGCAACTAGCATGCTCCTGTTAGGAGCTGTTATACTTCAGCCTCAAATCCTGTCATGCACATGCATCATTCAAACGTTTGAGGGAAATATGGAATCAGTGTGCCTTTCCCTTAAAGAGTCCAAAACATACAACTTGTTTTGGCCTGCTTGAGGCCTGCTTGAGGCTTGGAAGATCGGCGATGATTGGTGCTGCTGGGCATTGTTCATGCTTTGTCCAATGTTTAGACAACAATCGCACAAATAATGTAATGCAATGGAGCTCTGAGGGTCCCTAATGTATCATAAGAGCACTAAATACCAAGTGTAATCCCTGGCAAGAAAGCATGTAAATAGCGAGGTTGGTGCAACGCCGAAAAGTTGGGCAACTGTTGCCTATGTAGCCAATATGCCGTCCTGGAATTGGAGCGAAAATGGTAATCAGCAATACACATCTTCAGCAAGTGACGCTGAACCTTCTTTCACGACCCAGTGTACCTTTGCAATAACTGGCATTTGTATCATACCATTTTTTAATCACATAGATAATGGCAGGAAATAGTCAACAAGCAACAACATTTGTATCATACCATTACCATGCTATACTGATACCATACCATGCATTTCGCTACGCAGATGCTTCAGCTACTGCCTGCAGGGCGAGAGAGCATGGGAGCGAAGCGACCGAGTGAACTTGTACTATAGTATACTTATTTTAGAGTGGTGAGCAGGAGTCGGAGTACCTGGCGCATCTCAAGCGCAAGGCCGCAGAGGGGCAACAGATGAGCGACAAGCGCCACAAAACGATGAACACACCCGCCGCCTCCATGCACGGCATGCACCAGCTGGTCACGGCAGGCCAGCCAATGGCAGACGCCAGCGTCATGATGGCTCAGCCGCATGCGCGCCCCTTCGACGAGGGGTATATTGTGGATGCATCCGTGCCGGGGACCCTGCAGGCCCAGCGCCAGTTCCCGCGGCCCCCCCCAACTCACTCGTACCTCAGTACATCGGGTTAGTCTTCCTCGCTGCTTTGCCTGCTATGTGAGTGGGTGGGAACGGATGTTGTTACATCAGGGTTCGACCCCCATTTCTGATGATGATGTAACTTTTACTACACTACCGCATCCACATGGACATTGGCGTCTCCAAGATTTTGCCCGAGATAATCATGCATTTTCAGGGATACAGACCCAAAAAGCAGACTGCCTGGGGTGCACTGCGAGAAAGGGTGGGACAGATGTTGTTACACCAGGCTGCCGTGACCGGTTTCGCCCTTGCCTACTGGGCTCTCACAGCCCAGTAGGCAAGGACTGCAAAAACTGCTGAGACTACGGCAAAGGGTAATGATGATGTAGTTGCCCTGGGATACATTCCAAATCTCTCCCTGACATGGCACCTTATCTCCGAGGGTACATGGCCACATCTGGCAGCAAGCCTTCCGGGTTAAGACCATGCTGTGCATGCTCGAAATTACCACCTGAGGCAAGCCTCACAAGCTCGGTATCAGGGCAAGCAGGCGTATTACAGACGAGTCGGGGTCACTAACTGCAGACTAACTATGTACTAGAGTGCCCCATAACAAGCACAGACATGTGGTTCTCTGTGTGCACAGTGGTACGTTCAGCAGCTACAGTATGCTGGCCTCTTTGGGTTGTAATTTGTGAGGGTTAAATCCTAGCAAACGTGTGCTTTGTGAGGGTACATCCTGAAGATGATCTCCAAGAGCATGATGATCATCATGCTCTTGGAGGCACCAATGTTCATGAGGATGCAGTAGTGTCATAAAGAGAGGCGTACATCATACCTAGCTGACACATCACCATCGTGTAAGCATAGGCCAGGCCAACAATAATGAGCTCCAAATCACGCCATCCACAAGCCTCTTCCAGGCCAGCGTCACATCATCAAGCTGCATGCAGGTACACTCACCCACCAGCGCCAGCACCGGTGTCTGCCCCCCCGCATCCCGAACTGGCCTGGCCCACAAGCAACCCTGTCAGCAACGGCCTGAGCAACGCGCTCGGCAGCCCTCTCAGCAACGCGTCCCCGGCGCCAGTGCTGATGTGGCTGGCACAGTGCCAAACCAGCAAGTAGAACCCGGCCGCCCAATGCTCTTCCAGCTCACGCCGTTCGGTGGGGTGCCCCCGGGCTCATGGCCGACACTCCTACAGGGCGGGAGCTGGGCTCCTGTCTCGCAGGACTCGGCGCAGCTTCCGCTGTCATCCCCGCCGCCGGCATGCCCCCCCCCCTCCCCGCAGACGACGAGCTTTCAAAAGCCGCCTCCCTCAGCGACAACCTGACGCATTCGATTCTGCGGAAAGCGAAGCGGGATCCCACGTTGCCGAACGCGCGGTCAATGCGTACCTCGTATTTATGAATCGGCACAGGAGCGCTGTCGCTGCTGCTCATGCGGACTGGAATCAACGCAAGTGACGGATGAAGTGGCACGGCTGTGGCGGAACGTCTCGGATGTCGAGAAGGTAACAGCCATTTCTGTCCCAAGAACCATGCAATTTTCGGGCATTCGGAGCCGCACATTACATCGTCCCGCGAAGCGCTGCATAGGCTTTGGATGGTCCACCTGGTCTTGGTCAACGTCCGAGGTGATGGCGTGCCCTCTAGTGGGAGTTACCAAGCCAATCAGAGTACATCAGTGACTCGCCTGGGGTTCAACCCCCGATTTTGCCCCAGATAATTATGTATTTTCAGGGGAAATACCCACAATTCAAGCTGCCTGGCGAAGCACTGGAGTACATCTTGTGCATCGCGCGTGCAGGCGGAGTGTCAGGCGGTTGCGGAGGAGGATAAAAAGCGCTTTGATGCAGAGATGGCGGCGTGGAAGGAGCAGAACCCTGGGGCGGAGCCAGGCTATCACAACGCACGGAGAGATAAGAACCAGCCAAAGAAGCCACACAACGCGTACGTCCTGTTTGTGCAGGACTATAAGTGCGTACCACCTCTCTGTTCACATGCCACACTCGCTTTTCATGAAAATAATGGTTATGCTAACAGCAGATAACAGTGGAGAAGGGGACTCACCTGGCAGTGACTCATGTTTGAGTCACTAAGCTAAACTGAACCACTGAACTTTGACTGGTTATGTCGAGGCTAGGCAGAACCTAGTGCGTTCATCTATCCTCTGCATGCAGAACGGCAGTTATTATCTCACAATTGCACGTCACCCGCTCTGTGACGGATGTGAGTGTAGTGTCAAATCAGCCTGTGCCGTCTTTCTGCTCCCTCTCTTGTCTGTGTGACGTAATGACGATGTGTCGTCTTCATCACTACGCGAGTTTGCTGCTTCTGTTTGGTCTGGTTCTCCGCTCTTCGTAACAGTACGATGATTCCGTTTAACAACACTACCGCATCTACATGAACAATGTCCCAGCTGAAGTGCCTATGTTGGCTCATGTGATGGGAATCGGCGGCGGCAGCGCTTTGTCAGAATGGAGTTCGATCCCATTTCTGTCCGCAAAATTGAAAGATTTTGAGGCATCTGGACCTGCAAATCACACAGGCCTGGCAACATGCTGGGTGGCTACTGAATGAGATAGCTCAGACCTCTTCAGGCTTGACGTTGCCCATTGTATCACTACGGTGAGAGCGTCTGCGCCAGGTACCCTCAGATCACCAGCAAGATAGAGTTCCAGGATGGAGTCCCACGGACGTGTTGCATCCCCCCTCGCCTTCAGAGGCATGTTGTGATAACCGAATGATGATGATGTCTCTGCTTACAACACTACCGCATGCACATGGACGTTGGCAACTCCGAGTACTGCTTGGGAATCACTGCTACCAATACCATGACACCTGAGGCAAGCACTGGTTTACTGTGTGTGATTGTGCAGGCGCGTCTGGGGGACAAGCGAGCGGAGAACAAAGACAACGACGCGCCGAGGAGCATAGAGCAGCAAGAGCTAGAAGCGTGTGGGGGGGACGTCAACAATGCTGTTGCGACCGCGTGGAAGGCACTTTCGGAGGAGGGCAAGGCAAGTACGCAGCGCAAGCTCAGGTTCTCCGAAAGGTGTACGAGACTGAGATGGAGCAGTACACCAAGGAGCGTGTGAAGTCCGTCATTGAAAGCGAACGTGACAGACACGCCAGCGCGCAGCTGGCCAACTCGGGGCTTTCTGCCGGCCTCGCGCCCCTACCACGAGCTCGTCCCAGCAGGTGAGGGACCCGCGTACATAGTAGTCATATGCACTGATGCTGCTGCAATGGATCGTTCTCTTTCTTGCACCTTCACAGTCCACAATCGCTGGCGGTGTGATCATCATCGCTGATCGACCACCCTCGGATATGATGAAGTGATTGTCTATGTGATGT
>NW_028323281.1:0-67824 GCF_984573655.1 Nuphar pumila | reverse complement strand
GGCAGGATTTAGACATACAAGTTTTTCGTTTCACTCTCGGTATTCCGGGCTTTGATGATGCATATATACCTCGTGTGGTGGGATGTTTAGGCGTAGTGTTGCTGGCTGTCAACCGTGTCCTGGGAGCTAATCCGCCATCGGACGCACAGGTAAGCACGCGTATGTATTTCATGAACTTCGTTAATCATTGCGATGCATTTTCGTTTCTGTTGTCCAGCGCAGTACTAACGTACCTGGTGAGCTATCTGTCGCCCCTGAATATGAGCCGGAAGCTGCATTGGCCGTCATAGCGCACACCGTCTTGGTAAACATACATTCTGTTGATTGCATTTCATAATTTGGATGAAGTTGATTGCTTGTTCGGGAAATATGTGGATGTGCAATCATAGGGTGCATATTCTTGCTGATATTCCGTGGTTCCAGAGCGTAGGTGAGGTCGTTGGACTCGTGCTGGCGTTTACATTAGTATTATTACCGAGCTTGGAGTTCCGGTTGAAGGAAGCATCTGGTGCTAGGGGAAGGCGAGAGGCCTCTCAAACCATTCAAGGTGAGTGCGCATGCGGAGTGCTATACATCTGTGCTTAAATACATAAAAATCATTGCAAGGTGATTGTGTGTCTTATCACAGCACAACAGCATCCATATGGGCATAGGCAACTCCAAGTGCCAGTCAGGGAACACCTGCTTGCAGAATTGACCATCGGCCTGATGATGTTTTCCAGTACTGCAATGAACAGCCGGATTTCTTCCAGCACTTCTTCCATGGACTACCTGTTGCTGCATGAGCCACATGCAGCAGTATCCATTGCTCGGTTGTCAGCGTCATCAGTGATTCGCCAGGTTGAGTTCCGACCCCATTTTTGCCCACACAAGTCATGCACTTTCAGGCATTGCGACCTGCAAATTACAGGGTCTGAGCTTCATGCGCGAGTTTTGGAATGTTTCTCCGACAAGCACTAAACCTTAGTGAATAGCACTGAACTTGAGTCTTAAAAATGCCCTCAGAGCAGGTGTCTGGTTGCGTCAGCTGGGCAAGCATGAGATGATGATGATGTTTGTTTTGACAGCACTACCGCATCCACATGGACATTGGCAACTTCAAGAACTACATGGGAATCAAGAACCTGTTGAAAAATGCATGCGATCTCTGTTTCACCATCATGTACATTCATAACTTACGTCGTCATGTCCACAAGTGTCTGAGTGAGTGCGGGGCGCAATATCGAGGTTCAGAACTGGGGTGGACATCTGCATTGTCCCTGCAGGGGCGGTCCAGGCATTTGTCTTTGACAAAGGCCTCCCAGACACAACAGCAAAGGAGCTTGCATGGTCCTCATTTGCGCTACTTCGAAACACCAACAGCTGCTCGGTTCTGGTCATGAGGAGGGGCTCTGTGGCTATGGCGCGGGGGGCTCTTGGACAGAAAGCGCTGGATGCGAATAGCCCCAAAGACACTTTGCCGCAGCTCACGGCAAGCATGCAGGTACGCTGTGCTGACTCATGCACCTTTCCAAGTCTGTACTCAATGCCGCTTGCATGTGCATATAGGCAGGGGAGAGGAGCATGGCGTTGGCGACCATTACAGTAGGTGCAGTCTCGCCACCAATCTGTTGCAACATAAAGATGTGTACCGTAGTCTAGACAACAATTGATCGGAAGCGTCATGCAACACGGCCCCGAGGGTACCCATAGGTTTCGAAATTCATGATATATTCTATCTAGAATCTCAATCAGAAAACAACCTAGATGGAGAACGTGATGCAAGGCAATGCAAGGCCGCTGATCAATTGTTGTCTAGACCATTTGTCTTGATTCCCAAGTAGTCGTCTTGCAACGCTCCCGCATCCACATGGACATTGGCTACTCCAAAAACTACTTGGGAATTAGTGCCATCATTACTGTCTCCTGAGGCACGCGTGCCTGGACCAGCCTGACTTACCATACATAACCTCACCTGACATGATAGTGGAACGAGAGCACATGAAATGCCAATAAATCCTCATTTCTAAAGGCATTATCATATCAGGGCTGATGTACTTGAAAAGGCATCATCAGTTCATGGCTGGTGTG
Organism: Nuphar pumila; assembly: GCF_984573655.1. Lineage (NCBI taxonomy): Eukaryota > Viridiplantae > Streptophyta > Magnoliopsida > Nymphaeales > Nymphaeaceae > Nuphar > Nuphar pumila. The sequence goes on along the minus strand of NW_028323281.1, from coordinate 65,754 downwards.
CAGGCTGATGCGAAAAGGTCTGCCACCCTTCTTGCGCGTCTGCCCGAAGATGGCTTGTACATGGCAGATCGGGGGGCGATGTCGAGTGAGGGGATCGCGGCTTGGAAAGCTGTCCCTGAAGGCGCTCAGGCAGCGCTGCTCATCCCTCTATCCAAGTCATGGGACAGAGCAGCAGACTTCATGCTTGTGCTGTCAGAGTACGCGCGTGGCCTTTCTTCGAAAGAACGGCGCTGGCTAGCAAGCATAGCCGCCAAGATCGCTGGTATCTGGAGCTAGTCGAGAAACTGCCCTGTTGCGGGTGCCATGCCTCGGACCACCAAAATTGATGCAAGAAGAGAGCCAGAACTGGATGCCTCATTCACACTGTTTGCGTCTCCTCTTCAGTTGCATTCAAGTGCAATCTGCTAAGGCGTAAAGAAATTGGTCGTGCATTGCACGATTGAGACCACTGCCCTCTATTGATTCTGAATTTCCAGATGCCGCAGTACTTTAGTAGCGGTGCTCCTTGTTGCTTCTGACACTCTTCTGCGGCCCCTTCTCAACACAAAGTCAACTCCAGATAGAAGGCATGTGGGGGGAGGGACGGTTTGTTCAAGGAGTTTTACGCATCGTTGGCACCTCCACTCCACGGTATCCTGGTGCAATGGAATCATTAACCACATACCAACACTGGTGGTGCCCAATGCATGTGTGTGACCGTTTCGTGCAATCTAGAAGCTTGGTTCTGAGCGATACTGGTTGTTTTCGCTTCCTGCCAACCCTCCCGCATGATGCTATGGACTGATGCAGGCAAGCATTAGTGCACGGCGGTTTCAGCTGTCATCCTGAAACTATTGTTGAGACAATTACAAAAAGGTATGCTCAAAAATTTAACCGAAGGTGCCCATGCTGGTCTAGTCATGCTGCATCTCGGTGTGCCGGCCAAGACTCTACACTCTAGCAGAGTTCACAGCCTCTAACCAAGTTTGCTCAAGATCATGTCATCGGTGGTGAAGTCAGCCGCCTTGCGGCACATGCCAAGTCCGAAGTCCTGCGCGCACAGAACAGAATGTTGGCGCTGCTCATACCAAGCACAATTGTCACCAAAGCAAAAGCTCACCCCTTGAAACGAGCTTCAATGGATGGAGCTTTGATGCAGCAGTCGTTGACCCTTGTCCAAATACCAGAACCATGTTTGGAACAGTGTTTTGCCAGACCCCGTCGTTTTCGGGTCCAGATGCCCGATAAAGCATGAATTCTGGGGAGAGACAGGGGGTCGAAACCCATTCAGACGAAGCACTGGCTTGGAAGAGCAATTGTACTAAGGGGGTTGGCCAAAAAGGGAGGGAATCCCAAACCCTTACTGCCTTGTAGGTGGTAAATGCAACATGTGCAGCTGCTCCTGGCGTCGAAGGTTGCAGCTGGCTAGGTTCTGCAGCTTGGATATGAATTGATGTGCAACCAACTGGCTGGTTTCCTGCTCGTTATGGCCCCAGGTGGATTGCTTGCCATTTGAATTGCTTAACACTTCAAGCATGTGGTACTTAAGAGCATACAATTTACGAGTAAAACTACTTGCGACCACAATACCATTCATGAGTACATTCACGAGTAGCATTCTCGAGTAATACTATCATCACTACCACAGCAGCTCCTACAATCGCAGCAAACGAGGATGTGCTTACCTTGCTGTAGGAGTCTGTCAGTCCGTCAACCAGGCCGAATTTGGGTGCCCAATCCAAATCAGCCATGGCCTTGTCTATGGACGTGAAGAAGTGCTGGTCGCGCATGGGGAAAGGCTTGTTCTTGCCAAAGTCAAATTCTTTGGCGTTGAAGTGCACAATCTCGGGGGCGTCCCGGCCCATGGCCTGAGCGCACGCTTTGGCAATGCCATCAAAGGTGACATAGCGCTCGCCCGAGATGTTGTAGATCTGCTTTGCTGCTTTTGGGTTGCTTAGGCACTTGGCGAAGGCGTCAGCCAGGTCCTTGACATGGCCGAGCTGAGTCACCTGTAGATAATGGGCCGCTTAGAAGTTCCACAGACTTGGTGTGGTACATGGACATCAGACGCATGGATATTCATATGTCTCCTGATTCCGAGTAGTTCTTGGAGTTGCCTACGTCCATGTGGATGCGGTCGTGTCGTAAAAAGATATTCAATACATCATCATTCTCAAGTTGCACGACAAGGACATCGGAGCTGCCAGCGTTCAAGTGGCCCCGGTACTGATTAGACTGTTCTCGTACACGTAGTCCGGAATTTGATTGCTTTCGTACATGTATTCCAGATAATGACTGACAGCGGGAATTCAAACGAGTGTATGCCAGTTTGCATCCCGCCATCCACGCTTCTGAGCTCGTTGGCATGCTATTGCAATGCTGACAGTGCTTGGTCCTGTTGTAGGTGGACCACCTGGTGAGCGAGTGACCCGCGAGTCACATACCTGCAGTGACTCGCCAGAATGGGGTTCGACTCCCATTTTTGTCCCCAAAAGGAACGCAGTGTCAGGCACCGCGACCCTTAAATGACAGGGACTGGTGAAACGCCGCATACCTGCATGCCGGAGCCAGGCACTGGGACTGGGCGACCGGCAGCGATGCGCTGGAAGAACCACTCCTCTACAGGGTTGTAGTTCAGGGGGCCGTAGATGTAGACGGGGCGAATGGAGGTGTAGTTGACGCCCGTGCTTTCAAGCATGGTCTCGGTGTCGAGCTTGCCTTTGTGGCGGGACTTGACATCCGTCTTGTCCTCCTCCCGGTGTGGCATCTCGTCGGACTTGAGATAGACTCCTGCCGATGAGCAGAAGATGTACTGCTCGAGGTCCGGCAGGGCCTCGAGGATTGGAGCCACCTCTGCGCCCTCTCGCCCGTTGATGTCGTACACGACGTTGAAGCCGGAGCCCTTGAGGTTGCTCTTCACTGCGTCGCAGTCCTTGCGGTCCCCCTTGATGTGCTTGATGGAGCTGCATACGGCTGGTTCGGTGCTCGAATTGAAGTTGCATTTGACATTCAATGTTTTAGGCAAATGTATGACAGGTGACTTAGCGCGACTGTGAACGCCCTTCCTAACTTATGGCATGGGAGCAGTGAGTGGGCGTTGTTTCAAGCGCTTAGTGAACCATGACTACTGTCGGGAATTTTGTCGATGAAGATGAGGTCCTGTATTGAAATAGACATCAGCCGCCAGTTGTTCAGGACATCCAGCTGGTCCTATCAGTACTGTTTGGCATTTAATGCCACCTGTGGAAACATGAGGACGGGGGTTCAAACCCATCTTGGGGCCTTAATTGTTTAGCCCAGGTGCCGCTTGTTTAAGGTAGTGTGCGCAGGGTCTGTATCGATATGTTTTGACTTGGGGAAATGGCAGGCCCGTCCATAATGCCGTCATCTCGATTGTGCGTACGAGATTGAAATGGACAAATCAACTGGAAATTGCAAAAACATTCCCAAGTGCGTGGAGTTGCCACTGTCTCCAGATCCACCACCGGATCCGGAGCATTAGTGTGGCCACACATCGTCGATCGCGGCATGTCTCTAAAGGACGTGCCTGAGGGGCTTTCGGCCTCGCAGGCGCTGCAAGTCAATGATGAGGATGGCAGGAACGAAGGGCACCACAGGCAAGGAGTGGGTTCATTCACAAAGACGTGGCCATTGTGACTGTGCGGAATGGCATTATGAGCCAAAGCAAGGAGAGCTAAGCACATTGCAGCAGTCTGGGATGAACTCCAGTGTTGACTCCATTCCAAGATGCAATGTTTCTCGTCGTAACACAGCAGCGGCGTGGCAAACTTGCGCACATACTGCCACACAAATCTGCACTTTGTAGCTTCCAAGAGGAGCCTCACCTAGAAAACCGCTGATACGACTCATTGGTGTCGTCCGCAATCTGTGTTGTGATTGCTGACTTGCCGCGTGTGTACAGAGTGACTTCGTGGCCCTCCTCCACCAGCTGGCGAGCCAAGTAGAGGCCAATGAAACGTGTGCCGCCCATCATCAGAATTTTCTTTGGGTTCGCAGCTGCTGTTACTGTCTCCAAGGCTGCACGGCGACTTGGCTTGGTGCCTGGCCGGCTCCACATCTTCGCGTCAGCACCCTGCATTTCAATAAATCGTCAACAAGGGACGACACGGCAGTCACACGGATGCGCCTGCCACCAGATCGCTATCACATTGACAGCATGCGGCGAACGTGCCCTCGTGAAGTAAAATGTTTTACACAGAATGGTGTCGACAGCGTTTCGGTTCCAACCCTGGTGTACGTGAACGCGGCTTGGCGTATCGCGCGAAACCCAGGTACCGCACGACAGGTTTCGGTGAGGCCCAAGCTCTCTCGTCGATACGACCAATACAAAACTTGCTGCGCTGAATTCAACCATTCATTCCTGGCATATGCGGAGATGCTCGCGGGCAAAAATGCATCTTTTCATGGGTAGTAGGACTTTGGCACACCAGCAAACATTGCTGCAGGTAGAAGGACCGAGCGAACTACCAAAACGACAAAATTAGCAGATATAGATGAATATGGCATTCATTTCAAAGAGGCACCTTCGCCGATGATCCGACGGATGCGCTGTGGAACGCCATCGCTGATGCCATCACGCTGAATTTGGCAGGTATAAATGTAGATCCGACCTTTCAAAAGGAATGACAGAAAAGGAACTTGAAATATATACTGAGCTTGGCACCACCCGCGTCCTCCGCACGTGTGTTGCTGGTAAACGACGATTGTAGAAATTCTGACAGATAGCTCAAGTGTTCTATCTAGGGCTGAGTCTCGTGGCAAGACTCTTGCAATGACACTGGCATTGTCTAGTTCATCTTTCAGAGCGCATGCGCATGGGCATGGGTCATTCATTATTCGCAAAGAGTCAACAGTGACCACTGTCAGCGTGCGCTCGCACTCTAGGGAGATAGAGCTGCAGAGGGAGCCTTGCTTTTGGTGTGGCACCTAAACGACCTTGGCACAGGAGTGAACTTTGAGATGGCAGATTTGCTGAAATATGATACTTCGTGAAAGTCTTAAAAAGCACTGACGGCCCCCAAGTACGCTTGGTAGGGAAATTTACAGCTAATTTCCACTGGCATATCTCGCATTTATTCACCATTTATTCATTCCACGGCGACATGTATCCTGGTCGGCCAGGTCCAGGCATGTGGCAGGATGAGGTATGATTATGACACTTTCAAGGAGAAATCGCGTAGCGCGTGTGTGCTCGTGGCCGGAGGGGGCAACGCATGGCGTCGTCTGAAACGATGACAGCTCTCAGCTAGGTGTGTGATGCCCTGCAGATGATGGGCGGTGGAATGCAGCTTGGTGCTACTGGTCCTATGGACGGTGGGATGATGCACCGCATGGACGGTGGAATGATGCAGGGAGGCATGATGAACCCTATGGATGGTGGCATGATGCGCCCCATGGGCAACGGCGGCATGATGCCCACTATGATGGGAATGAATTTGGTCCCTCCAGGAGATGGTGGAAGGGGCAGGGAGATGAATGGCCACGGCCCTCCTGGGAATTGGGGCCCAAGGCGAACAAGCATGTGCCACTCGTACGTTCAATCCTGTTTCTCCCACAGCGTTATTGTGCGATGAAAAATCAAGTCAGTTGAGAGTAAAAAACTGGGAGCAGCGGAACGATTGATTTTTCTTGATGGCAGAGGAACTGCAGTGTCGGGAAATGTGTATCATAGCAGCGAATAGTGCAGGAACACCTGGGCGAATGTACTGTACCCGTTTCAATCACCACAGATTGCGAGATAGTGAAACAGAGCGGGGAGGTCTTGTGAGTGTGTCGTTCAACAGCGCAGCCTCTGGGCCTCTGGGACTCTAAGATTGAGAGTTGCTGTTTGAGTTGCATGACGGTGTCTGTTGGCTGGCATCTTTTGTATTATGTTTGCAGGACAGCGTTTCCTTGCCCAGAGATTCTCGAGCGGGCGTGTGCAGGTTTCAGAAATGGGGAACATGTGGTCATGGCCCATCCTGTCGGTATGCGCATGGGAGTGAATGGCTTGGGTCACCAATAGATCTCCCAATGCCAGCCAAAAACCAGCCAGGAAGCATGTCAGGTCCAAGTCGACCATTTTCAATGGTAAGGAATTTCATAACATCTATGCGACAAACTTGGTTGCATCCAATGGTGATGTTATGAACCAGCGAAGCAGTGATCGTCTCGCTGATGGTCGTTTTAGGAGGCTCGGGACGCCAGTTGCAAGCCATGTCGGGTGTATGGAATGAGGCCCTTGCGCTCAGGGATTTTCGGGCCATACATGGGGTCTTTCTCTTGTCCTGTTGGGATGGGGTCATGGTGACCGTGCGGGTCATGGCATCCATGATAATGGGGTCCAAGCGGATGGGTCATGGTGTGCGTGCGGTTCAAGGTGACCATGCAGACACAATGTGACCACATGGGGCCTGGGGTTGACCGCATTCCTGAGGTCAAACTGGGTGAGCAAGCGGCACTGTTCAAAGCCTACTGCAGGGTTGTGGTAAAGAGCGACTACTAATTTATGTTTAAATGACATTATTTGAATGACATTAAAGGACAGTAAAATGACTAGACGAAACTCGCATCTGCCCCCAGAAGCAACATATCGTAACCATCACATTCCCCAAGGTTTAACAGACGAGATGGACCCTATGCTTGATGACAACGGCATCTTGACTTCACACAAAGAAATGTAAGCATGTGCTGGGGTGCTCTCGGTGGTGTTGGCAACCCATGGCGGGAATGAACATCATCACAGTTGGCACTGGATCTGGTCTAGCTAGAGTGGTAGCAGCTGCCGTTTCCAATGGTGATGGGGCCACGATGTAACATTGGGAAGGCTTTGAGCCGTTGGCAGTCTGACTGCGGCAGACTTTCGGGTGCACGTTGTCGGTGATTGATGCCAGTGCAGTCTGAGGAGTATTACGGTGGAAGGTGCCAAATAGCTGCAACATTTCCATGGTTTTAGCAGGCCTATGGTCATGCAGGGACAGCCGGCACATCCACCTTTGAGACCCGAAGGCGGTTTTGTGAGCACCCACATGAGAGTGCCTATGTCTGCACCAGGCATGCCACCATCCTTGAGGCAACCGGAAGAAGAGGTGGTGGTGGATCCTGCTGACGTGGCAGCCGTCAGCTATCTGGACAGGGTCAAAGCGACGCTCGCCCTGGCAGGAATAGGAGTTGCAGACCTGAAAAAGCACTCTCCCGCAGCTGGAGCCGCAGCTGTGTATGCAATACGTAGTGGCGAAGCCTTCCAGGCCTCGCCCTATGCTGACAGTGTTTTGCAGTACTTGCCCCGTTGACAATTTGTGGGTCCTGTTGGTTGTCATTTGAGCATGCATCTTGTAAACTCTGTAAAACTGAAGCTGATCTGCAACTGGCACTCACAGCGGAGTGCCGAATTGAACAGGTGGACAATGGCATTTGCGACATGAGGGACACAGGGAGTAAAGTCAACCCAGTATCATACCGGGTTGCCTTTTCATACCAGCGGTATGGAAAGTCTGCGCTATGTTACATGCACAATATGGTACGCAACTGCATGCAAGACATAAACACATGTGGTGCACAATGTTCATTCCTAATCCTCAGACGGATGCACAACAGCAACCAAGGCTGAATTTACAAACAACCATACCTGCTTTTCTGGCAACTTTTCTTCGCTATTCAAGATGTGATGTACAGACAGCCATTTTTCTGCAGCGCGAATTTCACGGTGTACGACAAAATTGTGCTTGAACATGAGAGCAGCTCAAGTTTGTTCAAATGCTGCAGACGGTCAGTGCTGTGAGTGGTCACAGACATCGACCGCAAGTAGCCTATCAGCATGATCAAGGCACTACGCTGTTAGCCAAAGTGAAAGGCACTGGGTACCAGGTGAACCACTTTCATGGGCATCGCGCAGAACTCCATTTCAGTACATTCACTATGTCCAGCTTATAATCCAGCCCATTGCTGCTTTCTAATAATTTCTGCCGCGTGCATGAACACATGACATAGCCCTAACCCGCTGCCTAATGTCAGCAAGGCAGTCCAGCACAGACAGTGGCAGGCATTGTGCCGTTAGTTAATTCAAACCCAGATGTGTAAATCCAACATAGGCTGTTCTGCAGCCCAACCCAAAATTAATGCGTGCACATTGTGCAACAAAAAGAAGTGCTTTCCGCGCATCGCTCAAATCTACAATACCCCCCAAAGAGATACATCCAACAATGTTTCCTCACATATCATACACTTCTTGAACGATACACCCCTTCGGCGCTTCGGTAATCTGCCTGCCCATGTCACACAATCAGACAATCTATCTACGGGTATGCGTGGTAAAGCAACCCTACTCGCCACGCCTGCTAGCAAGAAGGCGGCGATTGTATTCCTGCTGCTCGTCGCCCATTTGAAAGCAGGACTTCGTAATTGGTCGGACCGCAACTGGAGGCCGTCGGCGATGACCAGTGGTCGGCCCTGCATTGGCTTGTGTTGCAAGTTCTAGGCCAGAAGGAGCGGGCGAGTTGACTGCGACTGGGCAGCTGCTTTTGATTTGCACTGGAAACGCCTGATAGCATTCTTCAGTTGTGCGCTGTGGGAAGAGCGGAGCGCTTTGAATGACATAGTCTGTGGGCGTGGGCATTCGCCGCTTTGTGCCGATGCCAGGTGCGTCCTCCCCAGGAAACCGTGCGAGGTCTCGTGCGCTGCTAACTTGCCTCGAAGGAGCCCCACGATGACGGTCTGTCAGTGATGACGCTTTCACGCTGGGTGCTGCGACTGCACCCATCACACCGTGTTTTGACTGTGGATGCATCAACTGGACGATACATGTCGTGCATTGTAGCGACGTATGGTGCTGCATCCCCCATACACAATAACGACTGGCAAGCACTGCACGCCAGCTTGACCATCGGGCTCCGACAGAACCTTGTTTGAGTTTCTTTCGCATTGCCACTGACGTAGATAAAACAAAATGAACTGCACCAGGAGCGCAGGCTCATGTGTACCAACGACCCTCACCGCGCTTGCCTCGACAAGCGTCAGCGCACGACGCTGCAACGTCAAAACGTACTTACGCTTGAGCAAATCCTGCCAAATTGAACACCACACCTGCAAACAAGGATATTGGCAAACGACTCCACAAAATCCAGGCGAATGCGGTGGTGTGTGTGTGCCGCACACCGACTCCATGCAAGTTATCCAATGCACAGTCTATCGAGAGCCACGACAGCTTTCGGACCAGACCTCGCCACGAACATACGAAATGCAATATTTGCCAACAAGGTTGCACACGGTATCAGGTGCATAATCAGAATCGACACTTTGGCCACTGGGTTTGCCACAAGCAAAGAAGGTCATCTGCCATGTCAAACTGGCTTGTTGGGAACACACCCGACCGTCGTGTTGAGCGAACTGCAGGCCCTACAGAAGGACGCGCCACACATGAAATTAGTGAAAAGTGCATTGTCAGTGATGGACGTATCATGGGTGTGTCCCTAGAAGTATGTCGCAAAGGGTTGGCAAATTTCCTGGATGACCTAATGCGTATAACCACGTCGCTCGATGTCCGCCAAACAAAACCTCTCGAGCGTCGCTGGAAAGTGATATACTGTTGAACACGAGTGATGGCACTAGGTGAGTGGGAAGGTTGCAACGGTCTGATAACTGCATTAAGGAGACCTGGTCTTTTGGCCTGGTGCCGAGGCGTACGTGTCTCTGCAGAGAATTGGTGACACAGCATATGTTGATGACGCGGATTCTGTGCACAGACAGTGAATGAACACAACCCTGCTGGTGTCCCTGGCAACAGCGCAGGTGAGATGATGCCCCTGCATGCACCATGCAGAAAGCCCTTTCACTCATCTTTCTTTCTGTTCCGAGTAACTAAGGCTGCTCGCTCATCGGAACAGTGGGTTGCATATAGATCTTGCCAACATGTCCGGCGTTCTCCTTGGCATGGGCAATCCCCTGCTGGATATTGCCGCTAAAGTAGATGCGGAATTCCTTGAGAAGTACGGGGTATGCACTGACTGCAGATGGTTTATGGCAATTTGAGTATGTCGCGCTGTTGCATCTCATGTGCACCAAGCAAACATGCGTACTTTCCAGTTCAAAAGCAGGTGTTGGCAGCACTGACGAGTTTGGGTTCACGCAGTTGCAACCCGCGAATCAAATTCTGGCCGAGGAAAAGCACCTGCCCATGTATGAGGTGCGTTCCTGCCACAGATCTGTCGCACTTGATGACACGATAGGCACCGACTTGTGGGTCTCAATCTCTCTCTTTCTTATGAACATGTGATTTTGTGTGCTTGTGCTCAAACCCTGAGGTAATTTTGCATTCCACGTTTCCTGCTCAGTGATCTGCCGGCGAGTCTGTCAGGGGTTTGTGACAAGCAGCACGTGTGAAAGCTCGACTAGCTGAAACATGGACAGAAAAAATGTTGTTAGAGCGCATGATCACTTGAGGTCCTCAAAATGTGGACGTAACAACGGCCATGTGTGCCAAGCTTCAGGGTTTTTGCTGGGCAGCCAGGAGCTTGCGTTGACCGGCGCGTGACAGGGAACTAGTGCTTGATGGCAACACAAGAGTGTGGCGTCAACATGTAAATGTGATGTTCACGTTTTCATTGATAGGTGCGAGAAAAGCAGATCGCAAACCAAACTAACACGGCTGCCACCCTGGTCTGCACTCCAAGAGCATCTTACCGTGTCTTGTTCTGTTGGAATGAAAGAACGAGTGCATCATTCAGCCAGCTACCTTCAACAATTAATCAAATGGCGCAGTCAAGCTGTGATGCTTGCGGTGGTGTCTGGCAACAGGTCAGAAGTGGCCACTGCAGTGTCCACTACGAGTATCACAAAAGTTTGCCGCAATTCTCCATCTCCAAGAACCTGTTGCTGCTGAACACACTCGACTTTATGCTTGGATGCTCTCGTCGCACAACCTATTCGAATTGACAGTTTGATCGTATCTAGCAGCAAGAAGGGACGCACTTATGGCCGGTGGAGGATTACGTGAAACCTTTGTGATGCTGTGGTCCACAAGTGGACCATGCATTGGGCCAGGAGAGACTGGCTGCTCTGTTGCCAGACACCACCTCAAGCATTCCAACTTGACCTGGTCGCATATCATGTCATTGGTAGCTAGCTGGCTGAGTGATGCACTCATTCATTCAATCCAAAGGATTCAAGAGTAGTAATGGCGTGCTCGTTTGAGCCCCCGCTTGCTTGCTGCGATACTCACTCTCAAGTGCCCCGCAGGAGCTTGCTGCAAAGCCAGATGTGCTCTATGTCGCCGGAGGTTCAACCCAAAACAGCATTCGAGTGGCCCAGTGGATGCTGCGAGAAGCTGGCGCAGCATCGTTCATGGGGTGTGTTGGCAAGGATGAATTTGCGGACAAGATGCGGGCTGTTTGCACCTCTGACGGCGTCAACGTTCAGTACATGGTGGACGAGAGCACCCCCACCGGCACCTGTGCTGTGTGCGTTGTTGACTCGGACCGCTCCCTCGTGGCCAACCTCGCTGCTGCGAATAACTACAAGGTACGCCCTGTTGCTTGCGAGCTTTGCGTACGTATCAAGCACTTACGAGGTGTGTTAGCGATGCGGTGACGAGTGCAACGACCATGGTCCGTTTCTCCGCCACAAATGAGCGGACGATTTACAGTACAAGCGTGCACGGGCTGAAAGCAGGACTTCGAATTTCTTGTGCGGTTTGGGAGGCTAAATCTGTACAGTGTTTCTGTTTCTAGCGCATGCAAGAGGCCCTTTCTATTAACTAGATGACTGGGACCATTTCGGCATTGCCTCAACCATTTAAGAGATAAGAAAAAGCTGCGACTTTCACAGCCTGCTTCCGTACACATTCGCTGAGTTCCATGGCAAGCATGCCGATTTATGTCCGAGGTAAGAGTTCTTGCGCTAACTTTGTTGGCATAGACTTTTGATGACAGACTCTGACCCATTCATCGAGGTCTCATGCTGTCCAGGAGGTGTAGCGAAGCTGACACTCCAGTTCTGGGATGCGAACAACGAGCAGATTGGTGTATCTGCTGCCTGCGATTTCCAGATTGGCAGCCCTCACTGTTCATGTACGCCTTGTAGGGCTTTCCCAGAGTGAGGTCACTTGTCATCATGAGATCACATAGATAAGCAAGAAGTCATTATCGGCACAGGCGAAAGCAACCAACTACACACTTTCCAGGGTGATGTTCGTCATTATCATCATCACCTGATCACACTTTGTGTTGCAGGTGGAGCACCTGAAACAGCCAGAGAATTTTGCTCTTCTGCAAAAAGCGAGAGTAGTGTACTCAGCTGGCTTCTTCATCACAGTCAGCCCGGAATCTATCTTCACGTGTGCTGAGCACGCGCTTGCCAATGGCCAGATCTATTGCATGGTGCGCTGAACGCCTGGTGGTTCACTGCAGGGTAGATTGATCATGGATTGCAACATGAGTCTCTAATTGTCCAGGGCAGCCAGGGTGCTTTGTTGTTCTATGGAAGCATCGGTGCAAGCGCTGGACGCCTGGGTGCGAGTGCTTGCAGCTGGACAATTGCTGAAAGCATCCGCACTCCAAAGGTAAATGAATACAGAAAGGATACAGCCATGGGCCTTTTCCAATGCACCCGCTTTGCCTTGATCCTTCTTTCCGTTGGACGTTGTCGACTATACACGGATTGCAAGTAGCTCTTGAAAGTTTATGTCCAAAGTTGCAGCAAAAGGTACTTTTGCTATGACTCTGCAGCAAATTGTCGGCCCACAGTTGCAGCGAAGGGCACTGGTGCTGCAAATTTGTTGCAGATTTTGCTCATTCGAGACAATTTCGCCATTCAGTTGTTCATGACACAAGCGCGTTGACTGATTTTGCAGAATATCTCAGCGCCATTCATAGTGGAGGTTCCTCCTTTCAAAGAGGTGCTCACCAAAGCCCTGCCCATGGTGGACTTCCTCTTTGGCAATGAGACGGAGGCTGCTGCATTTGCCAAGTCAGAGGGCTGGGAGGAAGCATCGGTTGCAGACATTGTACTCAAAATCCAGCAACGCGAGGGGCCTAAACCTCTCACTGTAGTATGCTCCAATCTCACCTTCTGCCGAATGACCAAATTCGACTCAACTATGACATAAAAAATTTTTGCTTGCAAGCAATATGTGGGATCTTCACATGCTGACCCAAATATGCATAATGCATCCTCATTCCTCATAATGCAGTCCTGAGACTGCGTGCCTGATCCACACTCTCCCGATTGCATGAAAACCTTGATAACGCATGGAAGCACCTTCACCAACGATCCACCTGTCATTAGGCACCTCAGCTGCTTGGTCACGAGAAGTCAGGGTGGTATTGTGCATGGGAGTTGTTGCCCGGGTTGCCGATCTTCAACAGCTCCTGATTGGCCAAGTATCCTCACTTACAAGCAAGCATAATGTTGTCGCAGCCAAGCTTGCCCTTTCGACCAGCACATGAGATCTGACCCTTTTCGCAATGCAGGTTGTCACGCAAGGCAAGGATCCCGTTGTGGTGGCTCGGAATGGAGCTGTGGAGACTTATGATGTGCCTTCTGTAGACCCTTCCCTCATTGTTGACACCAACGGTGCCGGAGACGCGTTTGTTGGCGGATTCTTATCTGCACTTATCAAGGGTGGCTCCATGGAAACATGTTGTGCGGCTGGCAATTTCGCGGCTGCAACCATCATCCAAACAACCAGCACCATTCTCCCTGCGGAATGCTCGTTTCAGTTGGAAGCAGTGGCTGCATGAATGCGTATGTACCGACATGCAGCCACTCCCTCTACTTGTTACGAGTGTTCGGCAGAGAGATGGTGCTGGCTGTCTGGATGATGGTGGCAATTGCGAGGTTGCCTGGCTTACCCTATACTTTGCAGCTTGCCTTGTCATGCGCGGGTCGGAATCCAGAATAGGTTGGTTTCTCTTGCAAAACAGTCCACTTTGACAGATGCTGTGTTGTAATCACCAACTACACGTGAGTACTAATGCAGCAAATCCATAGCAGCTAAACGTCTTGATATTTGGATGCATCATTCGCATGCATTGCTGATGACATGGCAAGCTGCTCGTGCACTTTTCACTCATTTACAGAAGATTAGAGGGGTTGGACTTGCACTTGTTACCTTCACTTCATAACGCAAGACATTTGTTGTGTGGCAACCATGGCATCAACTTACTGTCATTTACAGTTAAATGCTTGAATCGTGAAAAGGTATATGTTTAAACTGTGATAAGGTATGCAGAAACTCAGGTGAGAAGCGTGCGCAGTCTTCTCATTGTCCTTGTCAACATTATTCCATTTATGCAATTTATTCCATTTATGGGACAGAGTCATCGTAAGGGACAGAGCAGTTACAAAGGTGAATTCCATCAATTCAAGTGCTAAACATATGCATAGCTACACGTACTATCTACTGGATACATATGAGAGATATGTGATTTTCGCTATGGTAAACCTAGTGTTGATGAATGAGTGGTACATGTATATAGCAGAGTTCTACAACCTATTGTCAATTACCTTCTTGATGCATGATCATGGTATCTGCTCGCCACTATACATCGTCATGATGGAAGCTTCACCATGACAAGGCGAAGCAAATACTCATCATGCGCTGCTCTACATCATGTCAAAAAAATGACATCCCTGCTCGTTCTTTGCTATCTGAGCCTGGAGCATTGTACGAGTCCCTCGAGGGTGCGTCGCAAGCATGCCCGTTGCATCTTCATCATGCACGGGACCATGCCGCCCACTTGTGCCCAGATCCAGCCTTCTGCCAACCATCGCCAGGATGGAAATCAGCAGATCCTATCTTCATGACGGTGTGGTTGTCGATCTTAGCGGCGTACAGGTTGGCATCACATCGAAGGACCTCAACGCTGCTCTTGCAATTGATGCGTTGGCGTTTGCGCAGCTGAATGAGCGTTTTGACCGCGTTGGCCAGTCCATGCACGTGCAGGGTGGTCATAGAACACTGTAGGAGTGCCGGGATGCGTGAGGATATAGGCATACCCTTCCTCCAGTCCTTGGTGAGGGAAGCGCCCTGCAAAGGAGTAATGCTCTGTTACTAATCCCGCTCTTCCTTCTCGACTACTGACAAAAAACACATCTATCTCCTCGAGATACTAGCATCGCAGCAACCACTATCAGTTATAACTCGTATCAGGCATTGCACCATGGCCAGAATGGGATGTACATCAACAGCACAAATCCATGTTGAAATCACAAGCACCTTACCTCCCACCAACCAGATGGATGTAGTTTTGAGTTTCTGTCCAACCCTTGCTCTATCAAGCTCCCAAGCAGTATTCTGAGTCGGCATGTGGTGCAGGTGAATGTGTAAAATTCTCATTGATGGGCAAATACATACGCCGAATGCTCTATCAGTCGCAAAACACGTTGATGCAGTCTTCTGCAAGAATACCATTTCGTTTACAAAAGCATGCCCGCTGGAAACCCCAATTACTGGTGTAGCAGAATCTGTCAAGCCATTAAGAGATGCGTGGCCTATCCTTCCACGTAAGTATTCAACAGCTTGTGCATTAAATGTTTACCAAAGTTTCCACATAGACCACAGCAACTTGGAGTATATGTTGGAGCCTGATTGAGAATGATGGGTACTGATGAGGATCTACTTCCAACCTTTCGTCATGGAAGGCTGGAATGAGCACCCTGCACCAGTGAAAAATGAAGCGGAAGTATTATATTTATGTTTTTGTTAGGCTGAGATGGAATGGGCGAAGCGCACAGTGGCCTTGCGTGGAACCTGTATCATGGTTCTCTAGGAACGTTGTTGTGCGGGAAGGCCACCAGCCCATGACGCCCGGGGGCTTCCCCTTCGCGTCGCGAAGGCGCCAATACTCGCCGCGGGCAAACACCTCATGCAGAATGCCCTTTGTTGTGACGTCGAATGCGGTGGCGAGGCCGCCCGCTTTGTTGAGCCAGTTGATGATGCGCTGCCTGTGGTCGTCCTGATTGTAGTCTGGTACGCTCCCATGGTACTTGAGACTGTCCCAATACTCCCCGACGACGAAGTCTGGCTGTGACCGCTCACAGTACTCCTTCACAAACTCACCTGCATGCTACTTCCCTACTTTAGTTCGATGTGCAGTACGTACAGGCCATGCATTCACCATGCTTATAGGATTGTGGTGAACCTGACTTTGATACGAAGTAACCCTGGCTCTTCTGAATATACCTCTGACATAAATTTTGGATCTGTGGTCAGAGGAAGATGATTGAAGCAGTTATGCAGCAACAACATGTTCCTGCCAATGTGCATGCTGTGCGGGTAGAGAAAGTTGTCATCGATGGTTCCAGTGCAACTCACAAATCAACAGCTGCAGGGCCTGATATGAACGAAATCAATGTACCTTCTGATGCCGACAAAACCACATGCTGCTAACAATGTATGATGCCAATAGATTCTTGCTTATCCATGGAAGAAGACGTATCTTTTTCCGCATCCACACACAAGTTTGCAATCGTGTCTTTGCCAAATTATGCAAATGCGATGGCAAATGATGTCCCTGAGTCTGCTCGTTCTAGGACTCCTCAATGCGCAACTTGCGACATTGTGGCAATTGTGGTATACCTCCGAAGCCCTTGGCAAAGTCGAGACGCCAGCCATCAAAGCTGTACGCTGAACGTAGCCACTGAAGCCACTCTGAGATACCGTCCCGCACAAACGGTTGCTGGTGGTCGACGTTGGGTGCAGCATGGAAGTTGTCTCCCGTGCTTCGATTGCCCTTGCCCCGGAAGTGGGATCATCACTCACGATCGCTGTTGCGTCCCAGTTGAGCTTCCCACCAAACTGCAAGCCCAACCACACTTCTTTCAACTATTTGCGAGGCACTGAGGAATACACTGAATGGACAGGTGTGATGAGGCTCGGAGAGGTTGGTGGCGCGCTGAGAAAAACAGACGGAGCAACTCACCAACGCACACTCATCTTGCATGCCATAGCTCCTTTGGCAAATAATGATATGACGACGTAACTCTACCAGCGTGAAGGGGATTGATCGGCAGACGCCGAGAAACGGTGACTATGAAAGTGAACACTACCATTCCCAAGCTACATGCCTACCAGCACCCCTGTATGCACGAGGAAAGTGTGCCAAGGCATTTCTGTGGCATTGGAAGAAAAGTGCAGAAAAGATATAGCGTTCCATCTGCATCTGTCTTGTTCCCTGCTTCTCCGACACAGCAATCTTGCAGCCTCCATGTTGGTGACATAACATCTTGTTGATACCCGAATTCCCATTTCACAAGGCATGCAGCCATGCGAGTGTGAGAGAGCTGTCAAAAAACATCATCGTTGCTATACCCACCACCAGCATCATCAACACATAGACAAGAGAAACAGGTTTGCCACAACATCACATATCACATACATGCAAGCAAGAACTACGGCTCAGGCAGAAAGCAATCCAATATCCATGTTCCAAATGCTACATCTTTACATCACACAGATAGAGATGATGGCAAGAAATAGACATCACGCAGCAAAGTAAAAAACGCTACATCATCATCATCGTGACGCACCACATTCCAAATGCCGTTGGAGTCTTGGTGGAGGGCACATCGGTGGTTCAGAACCACATCGCCGACAACCTTCAGGCCCAGTGCCTTAAGGCAGTCGATGGTGCGCTTGAGGTCATCCGCATTGCCATACTTACTGTTGAGGTTGTAGTAGTCTGTGGGCATGTAGCCTTCAGGACTGACCGATGCCGTGGGTGGTGGCATCCATACGATGGTGAAGCCCATGTCAACATACCTGCACACTAGGAACAGTACTATTGATATCGCACGACGTACTGAAATATGCATCGACCCTTCTGACCAGCACCCACTACAGAGAGAACGAGCCAACTTGCACCCATTTTGTAGCATACATGCAATGTGACTGCATACAGGTGCTTGTTACCAGTGGGCAGTGATGTATGATACAGAGGGTCACGCACATGGTCGCCTCGTCCCGTAGCTTCTTGTACCAGTCTTGCTTGTGAGACTCCCAGTTGAAACCCTGCAGACCAATCTCATCATGATCAGTGGTAGCAAACGCTTTCAGACAACATACGGCCTCATTCATCATCTAGTGTCTTTGCTGTGTCATTGTATCTGCACATCCATTGATTCTCAAGTAGTTCTTGGGGTTGCCAACGTGCGTGTGGATGCGGTAGTGTTTTACAAAATATACATCATCGTCACATCCAGAGTCATAATATTACCATCACTTCGGCACACCACCGCATGCTCTGAAAGTTGCAGTTTCCAGATGACCAGATGAACTAAACCACACCCAGAAACTCCATCCACATCATGCATCCAACTCCATTTTCATTTCGATCAGCAATTGTGGACCATTTCCCTGCACGGAATGACCATTGACTGCATCAAGGCTTACAAAGTCCATCAATCAGTTACGGGACGGTGTGCAGGTACAGAACAGAATGCCCGGCAACAAACCCAACGTATTAGGCTACAAACACAGCCGTTGCCGCGTACATTGTGGCTCTGTATGCACGTATCGACCAGTTGTCAGAAAGGGTTCCATCAGACGTGATTTACTTAGAATTGCACCCGAGGAGCTCCCATACATCCCATGTTACCGTTTTCATCCCTGGCTACTGGTATGGCATGGACCAAGTCATGGTTACTCTAGGTAGTCATTATGAAAAGCCTCGACAGCTACGCGGTCTCAGCTCTTGCAGTATTCTTTCAATCATTTTGGTTGGACTACGGCCTGTGAGTGTTATGTGTGAATCCTGTGAGACTTAGATGATAGAAATAAACGCACTAGTCGGGTGATGGCTAGGCCTCATAATCGTGCCAGGTCGTGTATGATTATAAGGGCATTCAAGGCGATGCACATGACATTGTACTGAATTGGCGAGTAGGTCTGGGAGTCGGTGGTTGAGCACATGAGGATGCCCAGAGATGTCTCAAGAGGCCTGGTCCGGATCAGTCTATATGTCAATGCATGCCAGGATCGAGGACTTCTTAAAAATTATCCTAGCTTGGGCATTTGGGACCCGTCTATTTGGTGCCTTGGATGTGCGCCTTGCTAGTTACGACTGACGGTTATTGTGTAGTGATTGTCTTGTAATCAGACCCATCACTACCCTGTGTTTTCACACAACAGTGAGCTCGCCTATGTGCCTGTGTCCACGTGTGTCTGCAAGCTCGTCATTCTTGATCCCTACCAACCCGTGTGATGTATGTGCTTTTCGTGTTTTGGTTCCTTTTCAACCAACCAACCTCATGACAGCATGTCAGGTAAATCATGGCTATTATTGTTTACATGCTGTCACATGACACCAGCACATGAATGTGATGTATCTTTTACAACAATACCGCATCCAGATGGACATTGGCAACTCCAAGAACTACTTGGGAACATGAGCACATGAATAAGTGTAGCGATTTTGCGGCAGTTGCTGAGACAAACGTTGCACAGAAAAAAGTGCCCTTCTGCTTTCTCCAGACCAGAACTTTGCATGTTTATTTCATAGGAGTGCACCCACAGTTTACTACGACGCTTTTGTGGGAAATCTCAAATGCAGCAGCCTGGCAAATCATTGAAGACGCACCTGCAGCAACACCTCATAGCCTGTTCCGTAAGCAAGCCGCTGGCCGGATGTGTCGAGAGGTGGTGGAGGTGCAAGCACTGCAGGTTGCTCAGGAAGGGCAACGACGCCCGATGCTGCTGCACGTCGCAACTGCTGGTCCAGCATCATCCTCACGTCCGCTGGCACCGTCTCCAGCGGTACCAGCATTTTCTCACCAACCCCCGCCTCCACGCTCTCCGCATTCATCTCACGAAGTGCTGTCAAAAGGGCTGAAACCTGTTGGTGTTGCTCGTCCAACTCCTTCTGCACCTGCGCCGCCCTCCTCTCTGCATCCGCAATGACTGCTGCTGCATACTTGGCCTCGTCTGCTAACGCCACGTACTCCTGCGATGCCACGGGCTCGCTGGAGGGCGTGTCGCGTGCCCACGTCTGCTTGAGGAAGTTGAGCGGAGAGAATGTCGTCTGCTTCGACCTCGCGAGTTTGTCAGCCTCATTGGTGGTGGGTGTTGCACATGGAACGCACGCTATCCGTGGCCTGCGTGTGCTGAAGAAACTCACTATTGTTCTGCCACTGCTTGTCAGCACACACACACTCACACCCAGGCATTGATCACTTGGTTATGTATGTTGTACTCGGAGTCGTTTCAGCGATGCTGGCAGACCAACGCAGAAAGCTACGTACGTCCAAAACATGGTGAGGTGATTTACAATGACAGCGTCCAGCCCATGCAGTGACTCTTGCATGAACTTAGAATTGATTGCTGCCTCCAAAAAGTGGCCAAACCTGCTGATGTGGACGAAAGCGGCAGGATGTGAGGTTGTATCTGAAGGAAGTATCTCAACATCGATCTAAAATATCCTTGGCTAACAAGCAATGCCGCAAAGCAATTATTCAATCTTTGTGTTATTCTTCCGCCGCATCCGATTTGCGAGCAAAAACGGAAGGACCTATTCCGCCATTCCCCTTGCACCCTATGAGAACCTGGGCATACCTAATGCTTTGGATATATGGGCGCAGCTTTGAAGACACAGGTCGGCGTCACTGCTCCAATGTATACCGTAATCGTTCTTAAGATTGTCGAAGACTATGAAACAGGATGGTGACAAGCGGACTATGGAGTGCTGCATGATTTGATTCGAAGTTGCGAGGCTTGACTGCGTCTGCGCATTGATGGCATGAAAGCTACCGCCAACGATGGACAATACTTTTCAATTAGCTGCAACATGACGTAGAAAGTGCTGCTCGTGTCATCAAATTGTGGTGTGCAGGGTGTCACGGACAACGTCGTGCCAATGACATCTTCCGAGAACAATATGCGAGGCAGGAAGCCAGTACTATGCCAGCGAAATCATTGCAATTCGCAAGCATTCCAATTGCCAAGACGATACATCTCTAACATCTAGGAGTCACTGCATCTTCCATACAACGCATGGCCCTGACAAAAGTCGGTGTGCATGCTTGGTGGTTCAAGCACCGTACATGCCCTGTTCACATTGCCACGTATCAATTAAATGATATCAAAATTTAAGCGTCTTGCTTTGCTGGTGGTAATATCAGAACGTTCGCACATATCTGGTTCAGGAAACCAGCTTGAATGCGCATACCTGCTCTGTCGCCTTTGCGCGACTGGCAAGACAGTACTATCGTTGTACACACGACATGGCCCTTCGATATGCAAGGTGCGCATGCTTTCCCGAGGGAACTGCCTGCTTAGGAACTCGACGTCTGTGACGATGGCTGGAATGCAAACTGAAAAAATGCGTGTCACTACTGCACGTTATTAAAGGTTACTTCTCCACAAACATGCACTTGTCTAATGCTGCTTTTGGCAGGTAGGTGCGTCCATATGTCCATATGCGGTTGAAGACGAACATGAGCGATCGAGCATGCAGAAAAGATGCCACGATGGAAACTGGTTCGTAATTCGAAATTTTGACCTTACTGTCTTAAGATGACTACGCACAAATAGGCCAGGAAATCGACGGCGCGCGACCAGCGTTATGCGAACGTCGTGCTTTTCTTGTGACGAGTGTTATGCGGGCCGTATTTAAAACTTATGCGGCTACGCTCAGTGCAAGAGAACACAAGGTCCTTCGTTCCATGGACGGCAGTCATGCGCTTTGTGTAGCCGGTTGCTCCACTGGGTCCGCGACAAATCACGGTCCCTCTCGAAATCCATTCCCATGCGCATTTGCCAAGATGAACGCGCCGCCAAACATTTGTGCCTGCACGCTTGTCAAAGAGTTCCATATCGGCTGGCACAAGCATTCATATGATGCATCAGTTAAGTACTTGTCAAGTACACTAAGTCCTCAACTCGAACAAGTGCGTCATGCGGAGTTAACGATGAGAGTCAATGTATTCCACAATGGGGTACGTGGGTCAGCAACTACGCCGACGCGCAGACCTGTAGCCACACTACTGGTGCCTAACTCCACTGTACCCGCATTGAAGCATGGAGAATGTGTCGGCAGCGCTGGAGGTACTTCTCGAGCTGCTGTGGCGTAACCACACTGGACCCGAGCCGCTGCCTTCCATCACTTGCACGAATTTGTGACCTGCTTCGTCCACTTTCGCGCGGGGTCACATAGTAGTCGGTGATGATTGCTTCGTACAATTGCCTCGTAAAATGCCGCAGTCACATTTCGTCCAGCATGCGCTCGCCAGCCCTAGGCCTCATGCTGTCGTGAAAATGGACTGTTGTGCCTGATGCTAAGGGTAGATCACTTGAACTTCGGTCTCTGCCAAGTGATTGTTCGACAGTCGGTTTGTTGGCCTCTTGCGCAGACCGTTGACCTCGCAACCGTGCGGTCGCAGAATGCAACACTTTGCACGATCATCTTGCTTGCTTACATACAGGTTGTTCCCAGCTGCCCATTGCTAACGTTTGCATGGGTTAGCCCCTCGCGCACTCAACATCGCGAACGTCGGTTGCTTGATCTAGAAAAAAAGAAAGAGATATGCCAGTCCAAAGAAGGCGGCGTTGACGAGCCAGAGCTTGATCTAGAAGCAGAAGATCTAGAAGCAAGCATGCATGGCAGTTCCCATGAGTCGTGCTCCAATCCTACCGGGCATCGGCCGATCTACTGAGACACCAGGTGGCGAAACTGCTATTGTCACACAAGCTCAGCATCTCAGCACGTCATGTTACGATTGTTAGGGGATACACCTCTTTCAACCTAGCAAATGCCTCAATCGCAAGGTCAAACGAATGGACGGACGTGACTCCCTGTACGTTGTCGAAGTAATGATACGGCGTAGTGGCTTGCTTCTTCGATTTGTAGGCCTCAAAGCCGTACAAGTCAACGGAGTGGCACATTTGCATCAGCAACAGTACCGCCGTCCAGCCGCTCATTGCTTTGTCATGGAAATGAGTTTGTTTGCGGTGCTCGATGTCCCTCTTCAAATCAAACCTGTGCGCCGGAAGACTGATTACTTACCGGCGATGAGACATGAAGCATATTTTTATGTGGTTCTTTGCACAATAAATGGAGCCTCACCAATCTCTGGCCTACGAAGCCAAGGACACTGGGGAGCTGTCCGAACGGCGAAGTCCCAAGCATGCCAAGACGCAGAGCGTTGCAACTGGACAAGTTCGCACGATGCTGAAGCTCAGCGCATACAATACAGCGTAACCAAAGACTTAGTTTGACTGTAGATCATCACCAAGATCAAGTAATATTGATCATCCCAGCCAAAAAAGGGCGGCGTGGAAAAAGGGCAAGACTGGCTCACGCCTACGCGCCTTGACCTCATTGCGAACAGAGCTTGGGGCCTCGCGTGTTCCCTTTAGCTACAGGAAAAATTAGGAAATGGATGAGGATGTGCGCACCAGAGCAGTGAGCCTCGCTCCAGGAAGTTTGGATGCAAGAAGTGGATTGCCTGATCGGGCTTTGCACGGAGCAAAGGCTGGAAGATAGAGCGTCGATTTGTTGGCGATGAGACCTCAAAAAACACGATGGTCGAGGGCGGGTGCCGCCACTGCACATTGTGGCTGTCCAACAGCCTCCTGGCATTCTCCCTGCACAGGAGGGGTCAGTCGGCGTGAGTGCTGAAACATCGCTCCAGCTATGGCCCAACGCATCCTTACATCTCGCAACTTCCAAGGTGGACGATGGGGTTGACTGCCTGGTCCCAGGCTATGTAAGCACCGTGCGCACACGGCATACATGAGAACCTATCTTCTCTTTGTCAGCCGAGTCGGCTAACCGACCTAGACCAAGTCCTGGTACAAGCCAGTGTTTCAACGCGCAAACGATATGCAACTCAAGATAGTCAAGACAAACATGGGAAGAAAAAACGGGAAGCCGCTGAATGGAAACGCTGTGATGTGAGCGCATGCAAAGTGATCAGCATGGCAAGCTCACATGGATGCAGCGTGCGCATTATGCTCTTGAAAGGGCTTGCAAACTGGGGCCAGATCCGAAAAGGGGCACACAGGGCGCCTCACCAAGGACGTGCACCTGGAGGATGGCCACATTCTTGTCTTGCCGTCTCTGCAGTGTACTGCAGGGCACTATACCGCTGTGTGTTTGCAATGCAGGCCGTTGATGCTGTGTGTTTGGACTCCATGCTGATAGGTCACCTCATAATTCTTGGAATGATAATGGCCAGCGTTTCATCGCACAGTTACTTTTGTCAATGACAGCCGCCTGAGCTGAAGTGTCGTCCATGTAGCAAGTCATTTCAGTCAGCCTGGAAGAAGAGACCAAAGCCGATCCCACTTTAGCGGTGTGCAGACTTATGACTACAATGGAGACTCGCTGCTTGATGGGGCTCACCTGTTTGAAATGTCAAAGGTTGTCTTGGTTCCCACATCAGCAGCGAACGCCTTGATTGGAGCGTAGTTCACCCTCATCACGGCATCGTGAGCATCAATGGCTGGGCCGTGACCTGCACACAACACATGGCTGTCGATGTTGTCGTCTTCGCTGAAGTCATTCAAGTGAAACAAACGTGTGACAGCGTTAACATGCCAGGCTGAACATCTGTCCAAGGATAGATCTATCTGGCTAGCTGACTGATGGCATCAGTCAGTGCTTCGCCAGAATGGGCCACGGCTCCCAATGTCGTCCTGGATATTCACGTGTGTTTGGTATCTGGACCCGAGAAATCAGAGTGACTGGCGAAGCACTGGCATCAGTCGGCTAGCTCGATAGAACTCTCCCTGGACGGATGCAAAGAAGACATGCAGATGCATCACCTGCACCGCCACAAGTCCATGTGACCATGTCCTAGCGTGCATCTGAACTGCGGTCCCAAGAGACTCATGCACTGAAGGCCTGCGTGTACTTGCCATTCATTCCATCCTCGATCTTGAGGCCGCAGCTCTGAAGACGACAGAGACAATGTACCTGATCGAGTTCATCCGGTCCCCCTCACATCAAGTCAGCAGCAGCCATACACACCTTCCCACAAGACAACTGAACGCATAACACACGCATTGAATTGGCAGCAGCCATACAAACCTTCCCAGAAGACATCTGAACGCACGTTCTGGTGTTGAATCGACAGCGTCACGCAGGCACTTCCAGAAGGCAGCTGAGCGCACCCGAATGCAGAATCGATCCCGCGTTACCAACCAGGGCACAGGTTCCGTACCCCCGAGAGCCATCACTTGGTAGTCTGTCTTAGGGAGCCTCTGCAACATTCCAGGATCGAGTCGCATCCTTGTCACACTGTCCGACCCCGGACTCGCCCACGTCACCGTTGCATGCTCCAAGTCAACGTGCTCCTCGGCGAGCATGGTCAACCCTTGACCGTCACCACTTCCCGCCAGTGCGAGCTTCAGCTCGTTCAGCCTGCGCTTCAGTGCATCCGGCGTTAGAACATCTGCAATCCCCTGCTGTGCTGCATTTTGACGCCTGCCTTCCGTGGCATCTGAGAGTACTGAGGCTTTGCTGTCGCCTGCAGCACCCTGTTCTCCGATTGCGCCATGCCTGAGGGCGCTCCCGTGCTTTTGTGCTGCTTGCAGTGCACTATCGTGCTGGTGCTTGTCTCGTTGGTCGATGGATCGTAGGGTTAGTGGCGAGGATTGCATGGACATGCGGCTTGCGTCGTGAAGGACCACATGATGCAGCGGAATAGGGCTGAGGACCTCGGTGCCGGCCAGGAAGAGAACCGCCACCAGCAGTGCGACCTGCGACTCATTTCTGTATGGCATAGAGCTCAAGCAGCCTCAAACGTCCATCAAGTAATTTCAGGATCCAGCTGATATGTTTACGTTGTCTAATAACGAGAAGGCAGGGTCGATCAGTTCAGGAAAGCTTCGCAAGAAAGCAGAGATCGGAACGCGATTCTTGCATTCAATGTCCATGCCCAGACACATAAAATATTTCGTTTCACTGATAGCTACATGATATACCTTACCTGATAAATGGAGTAATGATTCATGGAATCTGGCAGCCAGGATGCCGCATCCTTGGTTGTTGTCTACGGTGCATCCTTTGCATTCAACCTGCACTTTGCAGCAAAACTTATGACCATACACTTGATTGATATCCGCAAAAACTTAAAATCATTCCAGATGCTTCCATGGCTGGAATACGTGAATTGAAGCGTCTCGGTGACGACAATACAACATGTTAGGGGCAGTTTCATACAAGGTACATGGCACCCGTTAGCTCTTCTTGCAGCGCTCTAATCTTGCCATACTATCATATGACATACCTATGTGCATCCAAACACTCGACGGGCACTCGTGAATCCGCACTACCACATCTTGTTTCCTGGTCATATCGCACCTTCAAATTTCAAATGCAATCAAACTCGACCTACCTTCAGCATTCAACCTGTTGAGATGCAACTTGAGTCACCATTGAATGTTTATGTGTTCAAGTCGGCAGGTTTGCCTGCAAGTCAACGGCTCGACTTTGGCGGTTTGTCATGCTGTCTGGACATTGGATATGGCGAACTGTGCCAGGGATCATGCAATGAGGAAGAGCTCCATGACGGAGAGATACACGAAAATAGTTAGTTACATTGGTACCAGAAAGATATTGGCCAATCCTTGTTTGAAATGGATCTCAACCGCCGATGCCCCGTAACCAAGCTGGTACCGAGTTGATCGCGACCCCTGCCTGGCGCAATCGTAATGTGCCATTACATGTGATGCAAAAATGATGCTGGACAAACGTTTCGGCCAAACTGCACTATCAAATTGTGAATTATGTCATTGTGCTGTTATTTTCCCCCCTGCTCACACACGGCTCAATCTACTGTCTGCAAGTCTTGCACGCGATTTGTGTGCTAGGGTATGCGTACGGTGGAAGTCTCGAGCATGCGTCCGCACCCGGCCACACACTGAAAAAAATAACATACAGATAATACCAGTCACAACTCTAGTGGGGTATGTTGTTTTAATTCGAACGTGCTTTCCTGACATTCCTTTTCGACAAGGAAATGCCCAACCAACAGGACTACCTTGGCGTCAGCGCACGACTCACGTCGTTATTGGTCCCAGACCCATTAATGTTAAGTGAAGGTAGCGTGAATGCACTTTTCAATCAATGCGGTCAGTCTATGGCATCGATTCATGCCATCGTTCAGAAAGAGGTGCGTCCTGTTTCACCCATGGATAGCCCACCACGGCGAAAAAAAAATTGTCTCCAAAACCATGCCATAATCTGAGCTCATCAAAGTCCACGTACAACTTCATCAAGTCGTGTCGTGGCTCATGCAATCTGCAATGTTAGCTACCCTTTCGTAACGCAACAAGGTAAGATCATGGCTCGCTTGCCTGTCAGTGTTTAGAACGGCCCTTTGCCTTCGGGGCCGTGTCATGCGACCTCACTCGTACAAACTCACTGGTACGGGATACTTAACAAAATGTTTATCATCAGGCTGTTTGCAAACATCTCGTCTCTTCTCCTTCTGACGCAGCGCGATGGTGCCGTGAAGGCCAAGGTAGCGAAGCTGGGATTGGAGCCCGTTCCGCCGCTCGGCATTCAAATTTTCTGCAATGCCATACCCATCAGCGGCATCATCTTCTCCGTCGACTTCTCAGGGCAAGATCTGACGCGTGACGAGGATATGATGCAACACATGTCGACGTTTGACGCGGTTCTCCAGATGGTCGACAACACGCCGTCGCTCCGAAATCTCAACCTCTCGGAAACAGGGATGCAGGATGAGCACGTAAAGCTCCTTGCAGATGCTATCAGGGCGCATGGAAAACTGGAAGTGATCAGTGTGCACTCAAACAAGTTTGGAGCACAAGGCGCTGCAGAACTCTTCTCAGCTGTTGTCTCCCAGGTGTGGTAACCTGGCTGCAAATTGACCTCTCGTTCCCTTGCCGCAGTTTGCGTGAGCGTTGCCATGTACACGCTGAATCGAATAAGTCATCGCACCGCCCACCATATGGATGGCCGGTTGCAGGATTCAAAAATTGTATTTTACTGCTTTGTGGGGATATGCACGGGCAGAAACGTATGGCCCTTGTACTAATTTGCACAGCCGACGAGTCCTCACGGCACGTGAGGCTTGTCCATAGACTGTCATCCAGTTGAAGGTACAATAAATTCCATCGTCTCAGGGGAACCGAGGGTGCACACACTCCTTTCCAGCGACACACTGTCCTATGATGATGATGATGTATCTTTTTACAACACTACCGCATCCACCTATTGGAGTGATAATTGCACAAACTTATAAATCATTCGGGAATGACGGGAATGTGCCCATCGTAGCAACGTGCAGGACTACGCCCAAACGCTAGACATAAGCCACAATCAGCTTGGAGACAGTATGGTGGAAAGCATGCTTGCAGTGGTCAACACGCAGCAACGCTGCAACATCCATCAGATTGTGCTTGCCTTTGTCAACTTGAGCGAGGTTGGTCTGAGCACCCTGGCATTCCTCATGCGAGGCGCACCGTCACTTCAATCCATCATCATTTGTGGTATGTTTTCCTCCGCTCAATTCACCCCTGCATCCCATATTTGTAAGCCACGGTAGTCAACACACCTTTGACCTCGCCTCAATATTCCAATCCCATCCAGGAATCCCTGCTGAACTGTGTGCCATGCACGTCTTCTGGACCATATTTTGCTGTGAGCTTATTTGGTCGACATGGCCCAGCTGCCATTGAAACACCTTTGAGGGATGTTTGTTGGGAATTATTGGTGATGACTCATCGCTGCGCAACAGGGCACCGGTGACCGCAGTTCCTCAGCTGTGCAGATGAGAACCTGAAAGAATACATGCGCGAAGACCTGGACGATGCGGCAATTGAAACAGACTGCAACTTGACAATCATCCCAATGGTGATGACTATTATGGAACTAAAGAACTACCAAGAGAAGGAGCTCGAGAAGACCAAAGGTGAGACTTTGAATTTTTCCAATTCATCCCTGCTATTCAGGCTGATCCATGCACGCTTGCCTCGGATAATGGTCATGGTTGAGCTAACATCCAAGTAGTACGTGGAGTTGCCGATGCTTATGCGAATGCGGCAGCTGAGGTAGTGTATAATGAAGTACTATGTAGAATAGTATACAGACATCATCTCCTGTCCTGATTGCGGAGACTTGGTGACAACCAGGTCTGCAAAACATCAAGCCTATTACTATTAAACACTTTTGAGCACTGTAAGTTACTGTTCAACCTGAGATGTGATCTTTGGCGTGAGGACGTGCTGCGTCCTCGTGCCGTTTACATGCAATGGCTGCCTTGTCACACTGTCAATGCCTGCCCTCTCTGGTGGCGTATCTTGTTTTGTTTTGTAGACATTACCTGAGGCATTACATTACCTGAGACCCGGAAACGCTTCATGGCATGAATTCACACGGTGTTTCGTCAGACCCTCTGATTTTCCCGGGGTCCGGATACCCAAACTACATGAATATCCGTGACAAAGCTGGTGCTCAAAACCCGTTCTGGCAAAACACTGTGGAGTCAACCTCCTTGCACGCCTGGGGTAGCTCCTCTTTGCCATGCAAATCTGCAAACTTACCGTCTGTGTAAAAACCCAATCCTGAGGACGATAAACAACGTGCAGGGTTTGAGTCGGTATGGGCGCGTCTTCACCGAGCTTGGATCCTATGGCAAGCGGAAAAGCGCCTTGAGCAGGACGAAGGCGAGAGGGATTCAAACGGCAAAGGGCAAGAGAAGCAGGATGACAAGGGCGTTGCGGTGCGGAAGGGACCGGGGGCTTATGGCATGTCCCTCCGTGACATGAAGACCATCTCAACCATCACAGACCGAGCCAGCCTGCTCCAAGCCAATGAATACAGGTCCTTGGTGCTGGAGTCTCAGTCCCGGCGGACGATGCACGCACCGCAATTGAGTTCGCAGGAAACATTCACAGCTCCGCGCTCGGGCAGTGACTTGTCCAGCCGTCACGCATCCTCCGGTGTGCTTTCATCATATGGCCATTTCTAACAACGACACCGCATCCATGTGGAAATTGGTGACTCCCGGTACCAAGAATCACCACTGCATGTATGTATCATGCAGTGCTTTGCCGGGCAGTCTGCTTTGTGGGTCTGTATCCCTGAAAATTCTTGATTATCTGGGGCAATCAGGGTCGAGCTCCATTCTGGCGATACACTGGTATCATGCATCCTAGGCAACTGTGCTGTGCTGAAGTCTGGTTTCAAGTCAGTCTGCTGTGCCTGCTTGATCTTTGGATTTTTCTCAAGTGCCTCAACAGTGTGGTTGCCTGTGTATGCAGAGATGCCATACTGTTGCTGGTTCAGTAAACTTGATGGCTTGCTTGCATATGCTGCTCCTCCCCAGGTTACTCCCATTGTGAGACAAAACACCTCAAGCTCCTCGCGCACAAACCATGCAGGCATTTATGGGGATGAACGAAGTCAACATGCTTCAACCCGGCAAGCGGCCATCTGAGCAAATGAGCTGATGTGAAAACCTACTGGAAAGGCGTTTCTTTAAAGCAAGTGCTTGTTTTCAAAGGAAGCCAACTCTCACACATGGTCACCAGCTTGCAGGAATGCTTTCCAGGCACTCCACGACCGACGATTCAATACGCCAACCTGACAGGCATACCCACGCGCCACGACGTCAACAATCGCACACAACCTCACAGCGTAGCCCCCAAATAAACCGATATGCAAGTGCACTGCCAAGCAATCTGGAGCAATATATGCCAGTTTTTCGTACCACCCAGGAACCACCCCTCGTAACGGTCAACAGCAGGGCACCAGTGGACTTACTGACAACCTTGCTCAGCCGCAACTACGATATGCATGATCTACCAGGCATTACACAGCGGCTACACAGCAATGTTTCGGCCGTTGACTCCTCCCTTGGCATTCTGGGAGGCCTCAGTCAGCGGCATGGTGACACAACTCTGCGCACAAAGCTGTATGCGTCCTCGCAGCCTCTGGTGAATGCCAGCTAAAGTTGCGATGTGGCTACTTGCTGTTTCAGTGAGCAAAGGTGCTGTGGCAATGAGATGGTTGTTTTTGTGGTTGCTCGGGCTGGAGGGGGCGATGTTGCAGCCAAGAAATCCAAAGTATGAATGCATGTGGGAAGCAAACACTAGTTGCAAGTGCCTGGCTTGCAATAGATGGCAGATGCAGGCAGGAATAGTCAAGCGGACCTCTCATGTTGAAGACAAGTATCTGTGTGCGGATTACTTGGATATACCACATCAATCACAACAGGCTACATTTGTGCGCGCATCTTTAGCGTCTTTCTCGCAATGGCAGACTTGCATTGCTGCAGGGGGGCGTTCGACACCCAAGCAAACAAGAAGAAGCTTGAAAGCATGCAAACACGTAACCGCACCCGCGCGCAGATGCTCAGCCTTCCAAACGAGATTTTGGCCTCAGCCACTTCGAGTGGGGCAGACACATGAGGCCTGTGAATGCGCTCTGAAACTATCCGAGTCACATCTGAGTCACAGTTTCGCATGGCAGCCCGGCACCAGCTCGGCTTGGGGGTGCCGTCGCTGATTGACATCCCTCCGTGCACCTGCTCCGCTGGCGATTCGACAACGCCAGACCACGCTCTCTCGTGCAAACATAACGCTGGCAAGGCAATTGTGCGCCATGATTCCTGTGCTTCTGCCTGGCGCCATGCCATCCGCCGCGCTGGTTGCGCGTCGAGCGCGGAGCCGCTCTACAGCAGCCTTGCAGCCCCGGGGGCGCAAGGGGCTGCCAGTCAACGTCGGGGTGACATCCTCGTGGTTTGGCCTGACCGTGGCGTCCGCATCCTGGACTGCGTCGTTACGCACCCCGCGGCTGCGTCGTACATGCGAGACGCTGCGGAGGCTGGAGGGTCTGCGGCTGCGAAGGCTGAGGCGCGGAAGCGGGCGGACTTCGAAGCGGTTGGCGAGGGCTCCGCGTCACGGCTTTGTGCCGCTTGCTGTGGAGTCGTATGGCCGCATGGGTGTCGCGGCGTCGCGGTTCTTATCAGAGCTTGGCGATTTGGTAGCGGCGGCGGGTCGGGTGTCTACAGCCGCTTTTGTCCGGACCGTGCGTCGGGAGCTCAGCTGCGCCCTTTGCAAGGGCAATGCGCGCATGTACTACAACTCTCTCTCGCGCATTGCTGTGCGTGTTGGACACAACTTCCAGCCAGGATGTGATGAGCCAGCAGAGGGCCCGGTTGAGGTCTGACTTGCTTCGTTGTTTGTTTGTGTCGCTGTGTGCTTTGTCTTCCTTTTTTTTTTCTTTTGTTCGTCTTTCGGTAGCCTTTCCTAGATTTGCCGGCCCTGTCGCTTGTAATATTATATCCGAGTCACATGGTTTCGATGTTGTGGTGCAATGCTTCACACTGAAACCTGGTTCATACTTGCCTTTCCAGAGTGATGAACGGTGTCGTTGTGATACCCACAAAAGTGCGACACTGTGTACTGCATAGTCATGGGGAGCTGAAGAAGACAGATTACATCGGTCATCGTATGCCACATAACATCCATCAAACCATATGGGGCCCGAGGCGTCAAAATTTTGGGGATACAACCACAATTACTAAAGCACCGCATCCCAGCCACTTCTTCGGTGGCTACGTGCACGCAAGTGCAAATCACGATTGCTGTGCGAAGAACTGATCAGTTAGGCAGTCATTTCCTGAAAGGTTATCTGTTGTGTAGGAAGGCTATGGTTTGTCACAAATGAACTGCGGGAAGCAGCAAATAAGCACAACGCAAGAATGGTCTGCCGACCGCAGAAGCAAGAGTGCTGTATGCGAGTCGTTTGGCCTAGGAAATACGTGCAAATGCTCACAGCAGGTGGGGGTAGCGGCCTCGGAAATCTTGAATCTCCGAGCGAAGGGTGAGAACCGGGGCAAGCTCGCTGTTTGACAGCTCATTGTTTGTCATTGGGCTGGTGGTGTGCTTTTTCAGCCACGACTCGATCTGTGTCTTCTCGTAGATGTGGCCGTCGCTGGCCAGTACAGGGTTCTCCATCAGCTCTCTGGAGATAGGGCACAAGAAGAGCTCCGGCACCGAGCCACACTCCTCCTTACGGAAGAGGCGAACACGCGCGCTCAGCTCCTGCTCAGTGACAGCAGTTGTCAGCGATGCTGGAGCGGGCGTCGGTGTGGTTTGTTGTTGGGCGCATGTAATCACCTCGTCAAATTGTGTGCACTCGTCTGAATCGCGCTTGCTCTCGCTGTCAGGTTCGCCGACAACGATTGTAGAGGGGGAATTGCTACTGGTGTGGCTGTTGTTGCCATGCGGCGATGCTGGCTGTATCTCGCCGTCGAGGTTGGCTATGAAGTCATTGGGACGGGGCAGCGAGAACGGCAACGTTGTGCCTGCAGGTTTCGCGCCCTTGAGGTTTGACATTTGATGCATCACTTGGAGTTGCGCAAGTGCAGCAGCGTGGCGACCAGACATACGGGGGCGAGCCGCCGAGCGGGACTTGTCCGCGGCAACATCTGGGGCGCCCTTGATCATGGGGGGAAGCGATGCAAAAATCTTCTCCGCAAGCTCCGGGTTGACGTCTGCAAGTTTGCTGTTCAGCAAACTGTACGCCTTCAACACGGGCGTGCCAGGCACGCCTGCGCTCCAAGTCGCATGCGTGTGCTCTGGAAAGTGCGCGAACGACGGGGTTTTGGAGCGTGCAGCGGACAGCGGGCTGACGCCGTACGGCAGGCCTGCGTGCGCCTGCGCCGGCAGCGTGGGCCCCAGCGACGGCTTGAAAGCATTGATGCCTGCGTCCATGGGGCGCGCAAAGCCTTGAGCAGGCGGCGCGGCCGCTGTCGCCGTGACCGTAGGCGCAGCACGCTTGCCTTTGCCCAACGATGCTTGCCTGCGCGTCTCGCCTTTGCTGCCTTTGCGGCCACGGCGGGCGACGGCGACGGGGAGCGCGGGGGAAGGTAGGCCCTCCGCGGCGCCTGCGGGCGGCAGCAGCGCAGGGGACGCAGGAGGCAGGGCCGAAGCAAAGTTGGACGACGTCGAGAAGGTGGAGGTGAGGCGCATGATGACTCGAAGGACTGCAAGCATCGCCGCGACGGACGTGCCGATGACAGTCCAAGGGTCGGTGTCAGCCATCCACTCCACTAGAGTCTGGGCGTCGAGGTCCCTGTGGGGGGAGGCCGACCGCGACGGGAACACGCACATCGCACGACTGACACAACGCTTCACAGCGTTTGCGATCACCTCCACCACCTGCAGCATCGAGTCACGAAGCGAGCGCAACGTGAGCGTGCAGCTCGCGACACGGCGGCTGGCAAACCCCCACATGCCCGGCTCCCGCTTGTACGGCTGCAAGTAGGCTTCACGTCCAACAGGGGTTTGCATGAACTTGAGCAGGCCTGGGCAGCCCGGCGTGCGGACGGTTAGCGTGGAGAGAATGCTGCGTTGTCGCTGCCATGTTGAGGGGTCTGCTGTGAGGCAGCGCTGGCTGTTGAGGGCCATCTTGAAGCTAAGTGCCGCTGGCACGATGTCGGCTGTGTTGACGTGCATTGGCTGCGGCCGTGACAGCTGTCCGTTGGTCATACTTGCCATCAGCCCCTGCAAGGTGACCGTCTTGTCAGCACTGCAATGCTCATAGCGCAGATGTTGATGTAGCATCAGCAGCACTACAGCTACAGCGCCCACAATGACTTCAGGACATCTAAGCACCATATATTGAACCATATAGATTCCCAAGTAGTTCTTAAAAATGCCGAGATGCTGTCCATGAGGATGCGGCAGCGTTGTAAACGATACATCATTACATCACATAGAGAATGGCAGGAAATAGTCAACAAGCAACAAACACAGCACATTCGAAGTGATACAGCTCATTGAACGTCAGCGGTCGGAACAAACAAGCCTGTCATAAACGCGCGACCGCTCTCAGCCGGTTCATGATAGCATTGCCCCTACATAGGCCGATGCTGACTTCCTGTAGCGCATTGGTGACAGACTCATCTTTGATAGCGTCGTCCCCAGCACTCGCATCATCATCACCGTGACCTGATCGTCCTTCCAAGATTACTGCAAGATCACCTCCGTGGAGCTACTAGCAGCAAGCTACACACAGATGGACGATGCGGACAAATACCCTGCCAAGCAGAGGTGGAAAGGCTCCTCCGCACATGGTTGACCCATGACATGTTGAAACCGTGACAGCCAGGATTACAAAGCACAAGCCCAATCACCAGACTGCCTCACCAAAAGCCGCAACCAGCAGCGAGGGCGCACCTGCGTGACATTTCCATTCGAGATGTCTGTTTCGTGCAGTGCAGCCGCAGCCGCAGCGCCGTTGAAGAACGCGTGCCACAGCGTTGTCTCGGGTACGCGGTTCAAAATGCCCTGAGCGTGCGGCTGCCGCCACCAGTCCAGAACATGCTCCACCACGTGCCTCACGCGGTACAGGGGGGTGCAGCACCCCCCCCCCTTCCCCTGCTGCCACATCGCCACAGACTGCTCCGCAGCGACGGTGTCAGCGTATCGAAGCACAGCTTCGTAGCCGTGCCATTGATGCAAGGAGACCGCATTGCCGAGATGCACTCTCCAGACCGGCGTCCTCCTCATCGCGACATCGAGCGGCACCTCAACGTTGAGGAGTGGCAGCAGCAGCTCGCTGCGGTAGAGCTTGAGCGCGAGCGCAGAGAGTGTGATGTTGTGGCGCGCGGCCTTGCGCATCACGACTTGCATGTAGATGTACGAGGGCTCGGGGGGCGCCTGCATCGCGGCCAGAACCCCGAGCGAGTTTGAGATCAGCCCAATCACCCACATCGAGTCTCCACGCATGCGGCTCGTCGCAACGACGAGCTGGAGCACCTTATCGACGAGCAGCAGGATGAACGCAGGCTGCATGCGGTCCGCGAACTGCGCGAGCGCGGTGTTCGCCTGCTGCGCATTTACGATGCGGTCAAACGGGTCAGGAGCGGAGGCCGAGGGCCGAGGGCCTTTGGCTCCGCAGCCCTGGTCGGGCGCCGCTGCGTCCCCCCGCCCCCCCCCCGCACGCAGTGCCACGACGCGCCTGTACTGGAGGAAATTGTCCGTCCAGGCGATCGCGGTGTCGAGCGTCCACGTGAGATCGTGCGCCCCCTGCGTGGAGCTGCCCGTGTCTCGCAGCGCTAAGTCCGCGAGGTCTGGCCGAAGCAGAGACATCACGAGTGCCGAAAACCGCGCCTTGGCGGCGTCTGGACCGCCGCCGACCGGCACGGAAAAGACGTCCGCAGGCGCCGGCGTCGGCGGCCGTGGATGTTGCGCTAGTTGGGGCGGTTGCAATGTACACGTACTCGAGGGCGGAGGCAGCATCGGCGGCAGGGGGGGCAATGCCTTGTGGATTTGGCATGCACCGCTGGTGGGGTCGTAGCCCTGCTCACACGCTGCTGCGGTCTCTGAGGGCGCTGCGGGTCTAGCCTGTGGGGGGGCCCCTGGTGCACTTCCCTGCACACATGCAAGCTTCTTGAGCTCTGATGAGGCGCTCAGAAAGCCGCCCCAGCCAAAATCGGAGATGTGAACTTGCCAGGATAAGATGTGAAGATCGCGATAGTCGACATTACGTTGCCTGGAGCAGTGTAACACAAAGGTACATCGAGCATCGTAAGAATGTAATTGTAGCTCGTGCAAGCTCCCGCCCGTGGCATGTTCGCCCTTCCTGATTCTTGATTCTGACTCTGCCTGGATGGTTCCCTAAGAACCGCACTTGCCTGACGGGACGCTGCTGCGAAAGGTGTTGCCTAGGGCTGTACAGACGTGTAGTTGGCTGCCCATTTGTTAAATCAGCACGTAAGCAATTTGATACCACAATCACCTTTCTGGTACCTTGCATGCGCTCTTGTACAGGCTTAGTGCCACCCTTCCCAATTATCGATCTTGCTGAGACAAGCCCCTACAATAATATGAGTTCCCGATACCATTTTCCCACTGCGGTTCCTGCATCCCTCAGACGTGTGTTCCTCTCACGCGTGGTCAAGATGACCAGCAGATAGCGCCCAGCATAGCGTCGCTATGATCGAGGCAAACCATATATGTTCCCACACCACAAACGAGGTTTCCCAAGTTGCACTGAAAACCTGTCGTCGTGGATGCAGTAGTGTTTGGAAACGACACAACTTCATCAGGTAGCGAAGTAATCACCGACACTGCATTCTGTTGCATTGCACGCACTGTTTGTTTCCTATGATGACCATCAATCCAGGTCATCCGTCTGGATGCTACCAATGCACCTGTACGTCACAGAGCAACAGCCCAGCAGTGTGCCTCTGATGCCTCACCACTTCGATTTTGAGAAGCCCTGCGCTGCTAGCACCCTACCTCGAGCAATTCTGACCGGACATGATCATGTCGAAAAGCACCTATCTTCCTTGTCCGTTCATCCCTTTATCACGTCTGTTCCCCACGAGTGTGCACCCCACCAGCAGTTTGACTCTCCTGATAACCACATGCAACGAGGCGAATTAAGCATTCCATGGAGTAAGGGAATGATTTAGGACAAACCAGAGAGTTGTACAGGTGTGGGCACATATCATATGAGGACTACAGTGGGCTATCCAGGGCTCAATATCATGGCAAGCCCCTTCTGTCCATGAATTACATGGGTTTAAGTGAAGATAAAGCACGTCACGATAACATGAATTGCATAGGATTCTGGTATGCTACCAGAGGTCTGAATGGAGCCAAACATGGCATGATGTACAGCCACATTTCACGGATTTCACTTTCCAAAACATTCACTGCGATTGTGCACCTGGCCATGCATACATGCCAGACTTCTCTACACCATCGCCATGCTGCAGTGACTGTTGCAGCTGCAATGGCAATCCTGGAAAGACCGTGCATGGCAAGCCATTCACGAGCGTGAAGCTACTTTGTTGTACATGCTGCTTCAAATGATTAAGCCGGATAGCAATGCGGCGACGAGGTATTCCAGGATTTGATAGGCTTGCTGGACATGTTCCCACCCAAATAACAGGGCACGTGATCCCACAGGGCTGCTACTGGACGACACGCACGACGTCATGCAATCACAAATACGCCGCTGATAGGTATGGTAGTGAATTCATATCATGCCTGCTCCACCCGAAAACCTTTTGATCCGGCCCACACCATATCAACTCTCGAGATGGCTTTCGCTACATGTCATACATTGTGCGGTCGAGTGCAAAGAGAAAAACAAGGACAAAAGCAAACGATATATATTGCAGCGGTTAAACGCAGACCTGGGCATGCTATCGTGTTTGGGAGGGCCAGGTTTCGTGATTGGAGAAAGAGAGCGATTGAATCAAACCGTATGTAATCGAAGATGCGGCGGCCCTTTCCATATGATAAGTTCCATGCGCATTAACATGTGACAGGACCCGTGATCGATATGTCTGATGCCGCTCCAGCTTGGCAAGTAACTTGCGCAGTTTAGGAGCACCCCTGATGCGAAGCGAGACAGATTCAGCGGAAGAAGTCGTGTCGACTCGATAGAACAGCCGATGGACTCCTGCCATAGCACGCGCCGTGTGCATGCCAGTCCCAGTGTTATGACTGCTTGATGGGTGGCACGTCTGGAACTCGTGTACACATCACGGACAAGCGCATCACACCCGCCAATGACAAGCTACGGCAAAACAGAAGTCTTCCCCCCAATACAAATCATGGTGGCGACATGCAAACATGATTCCCAGACAAGCCTGCAGCGATGCTCTCTCTACATGGTCCGCGCGATCCCCGATGCTAACGACGTGAGCAGCCTGCTTGTGGTTAGCGGCCACTGTGAAATGTGAACGTCAGGCACTCGGTGGAGACCTCCATGCACATCCGCAAAATTATCAACACTTTCAAGATACATCACATCACAAGACGCGCACCTCCACGGGGTATGCAGCCAGTATGATGAGGCACAGCGCGATAAATCGCATCACCCACACCGCAAACGTCTCCATCATATCTAGATAAGTAATCAAATGTAGAACGTCGAAAACTCACAACCGTCTGCTCTACATGCGTTGTGTTATATCATCAGTGTAAATTCAGCGGCACTAAGGGTCCTTGAGGGACAAAAGATGAAGCAGGCATAATCTAAATCTTGCATCGAACATGTGTTTTGTTTGCTTGTGCGGTTGGCTCTTTTGCCTGTCGGTGTTGAGCGGTATCACCGCCAGTGGTGCTCGATTGCTGGATAGCTTGCGAATAGGCAGTGCCTCGTCACCTTCACGATAGTCAGCAGTGAAACTTCGCTTAATTCAAGGTCATTCAATTCTTCAAGTCTGCCGAGGAGAAAACAGGTTGAAGCAATTCAAGCTGCGCGGGATGATGACTGGTACAAAAGTTGATGATGCGATATGATTCTGCCCTTGTCTCGACCGTTGCGTCTAGGAGGGCTGCAAAACTCGAGACACGACGATGTTAGTTGAACAGAGTGCCATTTTTGTGGTTATCCAGACACATTTTCTATCAGGGCTGCAATTTGGTGTCGCCCCTCGCATTACAAACGCATCGTGCATGCTGGACTCGATTGAGTAGTTGCGTCTTCTAGACACAGTAGTGTGAAAAAGACAGCCATACCCTGTCTTTCATTGTTTTAGTTGTCCACTAGAGGCATCCATACTCAAATCAACGACTTCAGGACACAACAATCGTGTTCTGTGGATCCTCCCATTTCCATTTGATCACGACTCAGGGACGCCATTACTGCTCATTCAATGCCATGATGTCAAATGCAGCGATGGAGTCAGCAGATATGGACGTCAAGCGTGTGCGGAGAGGCAGTGCGTTTCCATGCTAGCATTGCCCGCACACGACATGGTGCAAAGTTGTCCATCTGTCAGCTCAGTTCTCAAAATCACGTGCAAAGCCTGTGGACATACATTCAAATCCTTCTCGCCCTGAGCTGAAGGAAGCATGGTCTGCAGCGAGGAAGATAGCCAGTGGGCTCATGCTGCAGAAGATCATCTATTTCAACATCATCTGGTCAAGCACGTGGTGGTTCACAGTTATCACCACCTTGCTCTACCAGGTGAGATCCTCAATGTGATTTCTTCATGCCTCGTGCAATTTGACATTCGTCCCAGCTTGGCAACCCATGAAGAAGTGCAGCAGCAACCATTCCAAGACCCGCATGCAGACGGTTTCGCCTCAGGGCACAATGCACTTGGTCATGCATAATACACCTGACTTGCAGTCAGATACCAGATTGCAGGACTTGCCTGGGGACTTTGCCATGCGCAACTTGCAAAATCAAATGATATGGGGTTGGAAAGGGTTGACGTTCTCGAGCTTGGCCGCAGAAACCATACTTGGAAGTGTGCTGGTGATATTTTGCGCCGATTATGACAGGCTTGCTTGTCCCGACAAAGTTCAACGAGCAGAATTATTTTGATCGTGGAAACTTGGTTGCATTCGGCCTGAGCCGGAGTTCTTATTCTACTCTATGCCACTAATGCATTCAGATTGAGGTGGTTGGCACTCCAGGGAAACAAACCAGGTGCTGCAGCTCGTTTCCTGCATTGAGGTCCACCACTTCGTGTAAGAGATGCCATGCAGTGCCTCCTGTGCTGGTGTATTGCTGACACTTGCCATTGATTCTGCAGCACATGAAAGGTCTACAGATGCATGATCCGGATGAGATCAGAACCATTTCATCGTGTTCTTCATGGTTGTTTGACGCATTCCGCCTGCTTGCTGGCTACTGGGGCAACCTCAGAGAACAGGTACGATCTCACATGCTGACCAGCCAGCGAAGCTGGGGCAACACTGTGCAGAAATGTGTCCGCGAGGAACGCTGAGCTTAGTGTTATACCAGTTCGAAGCATTCATTGTATACCTAAAGAGCATAGTGGGGCTTTCCACGTTTGGGTAGCACATGGGATCCATACATGAGGTCCTTCCCTCATAGAACGCCTAAATTGTTTGTTTTCAGATCGAGGGGTGCTGCATTTGCATTTTGCTCGGATGCAGCGTTTCCTGAGTGCCAAACACTCTGACAGTAGTGAGTGCCATGCATGCAATGAACATAACACTCTATCGTGGACTTTGGAAGTCTGTGGGCTGTGTCTGCATTGTCTTGTGTCGATTCTCAATTAGCAAGCCGCGTTTTTTGGACCGTAGGAAATCAGTGAAATGCTTAGTTTTGAGACAGTGGGACATTTTATTATTTGGATAAGCCACCTGAATATTAGATAGAGATCTGCGGATTGAATGTGCCTGAAGGTACCCCTAAATTGCCTAGCGCGATCATCCTATCACTGATTCTATTCGGTAAGGCACTTGCCCCACCTGATCTGCACCAACCGAAGCGTACCCTCACTGCTTATGCACTCGCACTCCTGCTACATGTGGCACTGGAGGAGTGGAGATGTTGCCAACATCGCCAACACACACCACGCTGCATGCCTGGTGACGTGGCCATGCATGATGATGACGTATCTTTCTACCCTCTGCTTCTTTCGGCAGTGCTAGCCTATCTGGGGCGAGCCCAGCGCTGCCTAGGCACCCAGCAATCCTGATGCGCTGGTCACTGAGCTCGGTGTAAGCCCAATCATCAAGAGAGAAGAAAGAAATACGCCAGCACAGGAACAACCACTCATCAAGTGTTTGCTTTCAAGGTGCTGCATCTTCACCTCGTGCAACACTACCGCATCACATGGACGTTGGAAACCCCAGGTACAACCTACTCGGAATTCAGTGCTACTACTACCACCGCCTGAGGCAAGCACGAACTTGTTCCTCCTTACTCCTCTGCAACTGATGCGCTCCGATGACTGTGCAGGTCCCTTATCTTGCTGTGATGGTTGGCCTCACAATCATCCCGCTGCTTCCTTCCAATCTGTACCTTCTATCTGCTCAAGAGAAGGCAAAACCCTTCCAGCGAGCACTTCAAATACCGCAGTTCGTCTTTCTAATCGCTGGCCTCGTATTCACCGTGCGCACGGTGCGTCTCAAACCAGGCTGTGCCATTCTCGCATGCAAAACACAGACAGGTGCAAACCAATTGATGCGGTCACTGATGGTGATGGTGGCACTATTCCTGAGTAGTTCTTAAAGTTGCCAATGTCTATGTGGGTGTGGTAGTATTGAAACAATACCAACAAGCGGGCGGTCACATTCACGCTTTTAGACTCGCCGCCGAGTTTACATCGAGGTAATTGGTTGATATTTAGGTATGATATAGAAAAAGCCCAAACATTTTGTCATACTCCCCAAAAGCTCACCCGTTTGTTGGTATTGTGGAAAAGACACATCATCATTACATCACATAGATAGATGATGGCAGGATGTAGTAACAAAAGTATTCACCAGAAAGACACATCATCATCTTGAAGCGTGCAAAACCGATGGCGTCCACTTGACGCTGGCTGTAAATACGCATACAGATCATGGCCATGCTGAAGCACGTGAAGAATCAGCAGCCGTACATGGCGATGGAGAGCTCAAAGCATCACAAAACCCTGCAACCAACTGTGCCCCTCTTGCACGCGTCTTCCAGATCAGACGGCAACAACAAGGACGCACTCATCAAGACTGGCACCTTCCCAGTACCCGACTGACGTTACAAGCTCGATGCCTCTAATTAACTGCACGAAATTCCCCAGTGACATGTGAGCCGAGGACTCACACTTCAAACACTCTTCAAACCATGAACGTGCTTTATGCCAGGGTAATTCAGTTTCTGCTGGCCTGCGATAGTGAGCTATCTATGGCTCCTGTTCCTGCACCTGCTCGGCTACTTGATTGTCCCTGGTCTGTGCCTATATAGTCGCATTGCAAGTGTATCTCCTCAGGTTTTGTGTTCTGATCTGAAGACAGCTTGCATCTATGTAATGACGCCACTTGCAGCATTAGCCCAACCACTGCATCTCCACGTGGATGCGGTAGCGTTGTAAAAGGACACATCATCATTACATCATATAGATAATGGCAAGAAATAGACAACAAGAAACAACGACAGCACATTCGAAGTGATACAGCTCATTGAACGTCAGCGGTCGGAACAAGCAAGCCTGTCATAAACGTGCGGCCGCTGGCACAAGCTAAAACTTGAAGAGAACGCCGGTACATGATAGCATTGCCCCTACATCAGCCAATGCTGAGTTCCCGTAGCGCATTGGTGACAAATCCATCCTT
This sequence comes from Nuphar pumila, assembly GCF_984573655.1. Classification (NCBI taxonomy): domain Eukaryota; kingdom Viridiplantae; phylum Streptophyta; class Magnoliopsida; order Nymphaeales; family Nymphaeaceae; genus Nuphar; species Nuphar pumila. The sequence goes on along the minus strand of NW_028323281.1, from coordinate 22,763 downwards.
GATAACATCACCCCCAGCACTCGCTGTTATCGCCAAGGTATTGAGCAGCTCCATCGCCGGCTTGCCCATGCGGCCGAACGTCTCATGTGACAGCGGGCTGAAGGCGTAGCCATTGGGGTCAGCGGATTGATACTTTGTCCGCTTGAGCTGATCCCGTGCGGCTGCTGCGCCACCTTCCACTTGTGCGGCTTGCACGTGGGAGGGTGCGCTGGGGTGCACAACCGAGATGTCGGCGACTGTGAGTCCGCTCGGCAATACGAACAAGATGTCTCCGCGAGCCTTAGAGTGTGGTGCGATGGCGGCGGCTTGAGCGCCTGGCAGTCTGCGGATTGTCGGTTCAACGGATGATGCAATCCCAGCGCGGGAGGCAATGCGGCGCCAAATCTCTGTGAGAATATTGTGGCGCAACGTCATTGACGTGCACCGGGACCGGCAGGTCATTGCGTGGTCGATATCACCTGCTTGCATGTACTGCACACAGCAGCACCGAATGCCAGGTGCATTGGCAGGCATTTGCGTAAGGCCGAGACGGTGGCGCATGGCGCTGATGAAGTCAGAGTCTGAGAGCTGCAGCGCCGTAGAGAGTGGCAGTGTGTCCATCCATATGGAGGAGGCGCGGCACGCGCAGCTGCGAATGCGAGCTATGTCGCGACAGCCAGCTTCGGTGTTGGCGTCGAACGAAGCCAAGAGGTCGTCGCTGCGGCGTTGGGCCACGAATCGCGCGTAGGTGCGCTGTACGTCGGGGAGGACGGTGTCGACGCAATCCTCGTCAATGTTCAGCGCCTCCGGGGGCCAGATGGCTTTCGCCTCGCCTTCGGCGTGCAGCGCCTGCCATGTTTGCTTGAGGGTGGCACCGATAGGGCTGGCAAAGGGGCGGAATTGCTGTGGCCCGTCACGCATGGTGGTCTCCGCCATGGCTGCCGCAGATAGAAAGGCAGCCTGTGCCTCCAGCGCAGTGGTGGCGCGGATGCCCATGCCTCCGTGACGTAGTGGCAGGGTCAGTTGGCCGGCGCGCAAGTCCGCTTGTTCTGGACGTTGCATGATGGCAAACGTGGCCTGCGCTGCTTTAGCCTCGACGCGCTGAATGGAATCACCCACAAGATTCCATGGGGTGACATGCGGCAGGTGGGCGATGCGCATTTGCGCACTCGAGCGCAAGATCGTGAACTTATCTTGTGCCGCAAGCGGGGTGTCGAGCAGTGTGTCAATGCTGTTGCACATGATGTCAGCCTGCTTTTGTGCAAACACTGTGACGAAGGCGTCCGTGCCAACTGGGGTGCCAGCGGCTGCGAGGCCGTCAGCGCAATGAGGGATGCCGAGGGCCGCCGCTATGCCAGCCGCAGCTGGAGCATTGGGTGAATACGCTCCACACTTGTCGGGCCGCACATCCAGGCCAATCGCAGCCCCGAGGTCGCGGAGGGCGGGGAACGCGGCAATGACAGCCGCTGCCTTACCCAGAAGGAAGGTGTCATCCATGTAAGCTGCGGGGGCAGCGTCTGGGTGTGCCAGTCGCATCTTCTCGAGCTGATCCTGGGTGGTCAGCGAGAAGTAAAGTACGCCACACGGATCGCCTTGACGGACGCCGCATTCTGACATGATGGGTGGGGTGCCCTCAGGCGCCCCGCTGACAATTAGGCGGCTAGGCTGTCGATACGCCCAAGCAACGAAAGGCTGTAAGGTGGGCTGGCGCCTTGCGATAGCGTCGAGCATGGTACGCGACAGGCTGTTGAACGCGTTTTGGTAGTCCATCTGCAGGACGACGCAGTCGGGGTCGGCTGCAAGGGCAGCGTTGGTGGCGTGGCAATCTGGCTTCCCCCCTTGACACCGACCCCCGGTTGCAAAGGTGTGAGTGCTGGGCCAGCTGAGGGGCAGGTGGCCATGGCGCAGAGGCCAGCCGGCCGGAACCAGACGTCGCCGATGGCGATCGGACGGAGGCTGCGGTTGTTGGGTTTTTCAAGGCCGATGAGGGTGCTGTCCAAGGGCTCCGGCACATGTGGCAGCCTGCCACCGACTATGGCGTTAAGTAGGCGGAGGATGGCGCCACGAGCGGAGTCGACGCCGTGTGTGGCTTCTCTTATGTGCTCGTACGTCCAACCGCTTGGGCCCGGGGCTGAGCCTTTTGGGAGCGCTGTAAGCACGTCGTCGAGAATCTCGAGGGTGATTGTGGCTGGCGCGACAGTGGGTGGCTGGCCGGTGGGGTGCAGTGCTTGCAATGCAGCTACGGTAGCCTCTGTGGGCTGCGCAATGGGGAGAGCATCTAGGAATTTGGCTGCGCGTGAGATGCTACCGAGCGTGAGCAGGCGATGAGCACGTGCAGCCACTTGGTACCTAGGATGTCGAGGCGGACGTGGGCGACGTTGCGAATTGCCGTGAACCTCGGTGTCTTCCTCGTCTGTGCTGTCTCCGTTGTCAATGCGCTGTAGGCAAGTGCATGAGCGCCGGGCCCGTCCCTTGGACGCGCCAGGAGCAGTCAGCGCTCGAGACGGCAGCTTGAGGAGCGCAGAGAAGGCCGTGACAATTGCGTGTTCGACGCCGCGATCAATTGCTACCAAGACGTCCTCAATTGAGCGTTTGACAGTCTTCGTCCATTGCTCTCGGGCTTGGAACGGCACGGTGCGGCTAGGTCGAGCCGCTGGAGGAGGGCGTGGCATCTGGGGCACTGGGACTGCATGAGGCACCGGAGGAGGTGCATCATCATCATTGCATGCCTTGATACATATGCATGAAGGGCGTCAACAGAGGTCGAAGCGAGCATTGACAAGCTTGCCATGCTGACCTTCACACATACGGGCATACAATCTCTGGTTCTATTGCAACAGAAACAGGGCTGGTGGCACAGCTGCGCTGCCATGCATGCGGCGCAGCTCGCTTCGCAGTCGAGGCTCGGCGGCCAGCTGCCATGTGGCAATGCCCTCAGCATCCAGGGTGTTGACCATCAGCCGGACCAGCAGCGGTTGCAAGGGCCTGAGCTCCAGCATTGATTGACAGGCGTCCTGGAGCTCAGCCCGCCTTTGCTCGAGCTCCAAAACGGCTCCGGGCAGGCGCACCGCCGTCAAGAGGGCATACATCGCGGCTTGAATCGGAACATGCACCTCTGGGCAGTTGACGATGCCTCCACACCAGTCGCGCTTGCCCTGCAGACTCACCATCATTCTTGCAGACATATCACTGAAGCACAGGCAATGCAACACAGTGATAAGAGCTCCGCATACTCGTACTGAACCTGCCCACCGTTCCGCAGACCCATTGATGATGAGGATGTAACTTTGTACAACACTACCGCATCCACATGGACATTGGCAATTTCAAGAAGTACTTGAGAATGAGCGCCACTGCAATCGGGTTGAAGGTCACGAATAACTGTTTCTCCTGATTCATGCTGCCCTTTTCCGCCTGTGTGCAGGCTCAGAGCACCGTTACCGGTGTGACGGTGAAATGTGCAGATATCGGTAAGAACCGATATGAGTATGGTCCTACTAGTTCCCACTAGATCGTAGACCAGGTTCTCTGAGCGTTGACATGCCTGGGCAGAGTTCGGTTGTCACAATGAAAGAATATGCACAGTCAGAGTCAGAGTCATGGTAACGGTAGCACTGATTCCCAAGTATTTTCTTGGAGTTGCCAATATCCATGTGGATGCGGTGGCGATGTATGAGATACATCATCATCAAAGTCAGCCGCATGGCACACACGTCCAAGCTCATCACTGAATCTCTGCTTGTCTTGAGACCCAAATTCTTATCGTCATCGACATTGACATAAAGTGAGTGGTTGGTGCTCTTGAGATCTGAGGGTATGCACCTGAAGCATGGTTGCATTGGAGAGGCGAGTGTGAACGGCGTCAAGAGCTGCGTTTGCGAACGACGCCACAGCAGTACAGTCAAAGCAGCCGGGATACTTGAGGGCCAGATGCTGCAGGCACGAGGAGGCCAGCTGCAGGAGCAGGACGGCCTCAGAGTGGTGATTGTCCAGCTCCTTGTCAAATAGCTTGCGGTCGGGAGCCTCGCCATGTCTACTCCGAAACCTCCCCCCCGGCGTAAGCCTGCATGGCAAGAAGGGTTTCGACCCCCCTTTTGGTCCCAGACATTCAATTTTTTTTGGGTACCTGGACCCAAACAATCAGAGGGTCTGGCGAAACAATGTGAAAGCACATCTTTCTGTACCATTCACGGTTTTCTATCGTGCGAGTGCTACCTGCCGTTGCGATCAGTGCTGGCAGCGCGCGGTGCCGGGGAAAGGTGACCCACGCAAACATCGCAAACATCATCTTGGAGTATGGGCAATCACCCGTGAGCGTCGCCAAGGCACGCGAGCAAGGCTTCTTGTTTCGGCAAAATTCACGCGATTAATGCTATCCATTGTGCACAACATAGATTGCTTTCCTGGGTCAGCAGGGTACCTAGAGTGGTGAAAACAAAAGCGATGAACGCCAGTGATGGTCACGTGTCAATCACTCACACGCGTAGAGTGATTTCTGAACTTTTGAGACTGAGAAATGGTTAGGAATCTGGGCGGAGGCCCTCAATTGCAGGAACATCTGTATGCTTCCTGCAATTCAGCAAGCAGGAACAACACAAACAACAGTTTGTAATGTTCCTGCTGAACAATACAGAACTCAAAACGCCGGCGCTGCAGCCAGCATCTTACGCACCAGCTAAAGAGCAGCTGGTGTAGGGCATGAGCCCTAGCACAGCGACGAGTCAGCAACAGCGCCGACTGCCGAAGCAGCAGATCCACGCATCCGTGAAGCGACATCTCAGCAGGCTCCACACCGCCGACCTCAATGACAGCTCGCTCCACCCGAGCAGCCGACCCAGTGAGGCGGGCCTCACCGGGGGTGCCAGCAACAGCAGCGCTGGCTTGCCCTGCGTCGGCTGCTGCTCCCGCTACAGCTTCATGGACGTCCACTGTGCTGTGTGCGGAACCACCGAGGGCCATGCGCTTGGCTTGAGTGGGCTCGTCACCCTGGGCTTCGGATGGGGTTGTGTTCGATGCTGTCTGCGATGGCACATCATGAGCGTGCTGCTGAATGATTGTGCTGGCGCAATTTGCGGCGGCATGTCTGCATGCAAGCCATGGGTATCGTTGGATGCTTCGAGACAACATGACGCGCTCCATCCTAGGTACACACCAGTGCTTTGCCAGACCGGGTGATTCACGGGTCTTAAAGCCTGCAAATGCATGATTTTAGGGACAAAAATGGGGCTCGAAATCCATTCTGGAGAAGCACTGGTGTACGCAGAATACAAGCCCTGAGATTCTGACGCAACATGTTGCTATTAACTGACTCTCCAAATAGCCTTCCTGAAATTGCTTTCTGGGCAGCGGCAACTCATGAGGACCCCCAGACAACCAGAAACAAGCACACTGTGCAATCTGCAAGTGCGTTTGCTCGACTCGCTCACCACCGATACTTTATCCCCCTACGCTTGATCAACAATTCCAACGAAACCGAAGCTGTCGCGACACATTCGATTGTGACATCATGTGATACCGATGCATATGCGACAGAAATGAACGGTGTTGCGTCGCCCTCGGCTTGATATCGAGATGCGGCGTGCAGCCAAAGGAGAGGGCCCTCCTCTGTGCCGTGGTTCTTCAAGTTGACAGCACACCTGACGTTGCCTTCATCGTCCTCCATGAGCTTGAACATCAGCTGCCAGGCGTCCATCAAGATGCCATGGATTGCCTGCAATCCTGACTCACGCGATGCGTCCCACTCACCAGGCACCAGTGTAAGCCACAGCACATTGGAGCGCGTAAGTGCCGTGGCAACCCCCAGCCTGGCATCTGACGGTTGGTCTGAATGTGCGCGAGATGTGCACACTTGCAAAAAGTTGCGCATCATACTGCAGCAGAAGCGGCAACCACTCGATCGCAGTACAGCTAGAGTGATGCTGGTTGTACGCTGCTGATGATGTGTCTTCTTACAACACTACCGCAGCCACATGGACATTGGCAACTCCACAACTACTTGGGAATCAGTGCTACCATTCCGTCACCTGAGGCTGATGTCCCAAATGGCCATGGTGTGGGAAGCTGCCCTGTTTGGCTGGATCGGCTGACCACATCAGCGGCCAACGATCGGCAGCCATGCGTTGATGTGCACAGTCATGCTGACAGCACTGGATGCATACTCTCTCGATAATTGCGATTGGAACACTGGTCAGAGCAAAGCATGCTAAAGGTGATGAGTGACTCGTTAACAAGTCATTTGGCCGCGCTTCGCCAGACAGTTTGCTTTGTGGATCTGTATCCCTGAAAATGCATGATTATCTGGGGCAGAAATGGGGGTTGAACCCCATTCTGGCAAAGCACCGTCATTCGGTGAGCCAAAGTTGTGTAATCACCCATGCTGAGCTGATGACACAGCATGACAAGGACCCTGGGGAACGTGAGGACACCGCCGAAGTTAGGTTACTGGGTTTGTCGTCTGCGTACCTGATGGACTCCATGTCAGAGCTGGCTTCTATGCAGCCTGCCCTCAAGAATTCTGCCAATCTGCCCGACACCACCTCCAGCGAGCTCCCCAAGCAAACAAGAGCGTGAATCTGTACCCGCGCCTGCCTCGACTGGTCCACGATTGAGAACATGAGCTGCTGACTCGCCGCGGTGTCATGCGACGTCCCCCGCCCCGATGCAGACGGCCCTCGAGTGTCCGACGCTGACGCAGCCGAGCGGTGCACAGCATCGGCAGGGAAGTGTGAGGTCACACTTTCGTGCGTCGGGCGCACGTCGACGCTGCGACCACGGCCGTCCGAAAAGCCCGTCAGCAGGGCCAGCAACCGCAGCGCCCGCCTGCGGACCTTGTGATGTGATTCGACTTGCAGCAGCGAAAGGAGAGCGGGGGAGAGTGTACCGACGAGGCCTGCGTCTCCCGCCATGCGCCCTTTGACGATGCAGCGGAGCACCTCTGCTCGGATTTCGTACACCGGGCTGCGCAGGCACTCGAGCAAGGCGTCTGCGTTGTAGCGCTGACTCACATCGGGCGCCACGGACCCCACGTCCGCGGCAAACAGCAGCCGCACAATCTCTTTCAGCCAGAGCGCCCACATCGGCGCGTGCGAATGGCTGACCGTGATCGATGCTATGTGCAATCTCAGAAGACTAGCCATCTCTGGCGGGAAGGAGATTGCCGTGGTGTTTTCGCCTGCGATGATTGCAGATCGCAAGCACTGCACAAACGCCATCGAGACGGCGGGCGAGCCTGCTTTTGCCGCATCCGAGAGCCACATTGACGACAGCAGGCTAGGGAGCGCGGCGGAGAGGATCGAGGCCCGAGCGGGTGTGTCAGCGCTGCGGACGTTGATCGCAAGCAGCGAAAGGATCTGTGCGAGTCGGCCATGGATTGTGTTGAGGCTGCACGAGCGTTTGGCAGCCTCGGTGGGGAGGCTGTTCAGCAGGCCGAGCAGGAAGGGTTGTAGTTCGTCTGGCGGAATCAGTGGGGCGAGAGCTCTTGCCGCGCATGTACGTACCGCCATCAGTCGGCAGCTGCAGCAGGATTGCACTACCGGAATGAAAAGGGACAATGGCAGATCCAGCTCCTGCATGTTTGAGCGACTCCCTCAGCCTTCTTTTGTCTCTCTTGATCACAGCCTGGAGACACCAGCTTTCCAGCAGGTGTGGTGGGCAGAACCTTGAAAGTTTCACACAAAGCTGCCTCGACAGCCAATCACTGGCACAACTTGGCCTTTTGCAGTAGACCTTTTGCCGGCCGTTTGCCCTGTGTTATGCGTAACCCTATCGATCATGCTATCGCTCGGCCCATTCGCAGTCAAGAACATGCATCAAAGCGTTCACGGTGGCCTGATGTATATCACATCGATGTCCCACACACACCTCAAGGACACAACCAGGCTTGTCCATGCAAAGCAAAGAAGGCGGTGGTATTTTTTGTGCACCTGGGACGTAAAATTCCAATTGTATAGTTAGGTACCGTATTCCAGACAGCATTTGGTCAGCGAATGCAATGCAACGCACCTCTGAGGGCACCAGAAAACATGAATTTTCCATCTGATGTTCGGGTCAAGAAGAAACTAGATGGAGGTTCGCGTAACGCAACGCTGGGCGAACTGGCCAAGTGTTCTCTGGACTACGGTGTGCTGTCTGCAGGTCTGGCGTACCTCGACCGGCACATCAGCAGACGCTCTGAGACGAGCCAATAGCACGAGGACAGGATAGAGGCTGGGGTGGGGAAGCTGCTGGGCGGAGGAGGTGAGGCTTTCAGCAGCAACGGTGAGCTGCTGAAGCAGGAAAGAGTGCAAGGAGGGGAAGCGTTGCATGAAGTCGCGGCCCGTGATCGCGCGCCTCGAGGTCTCGTACGTCACGAGGTTTTTGAAGCCTAGCACCCGCTCCGTCAGAGATGTGTATGCGAGCCCTGCCGCGTTTCGCACCTCCCACTCTGCGGCTGACAAACCCAGCACCGACGCCTGCAATTTATCACGGGATGTGGATGCGGTCGTGCTGTGAAACGATACATCATCATCGTCATGCCAAGTAGTTCTTGGACTTGGCAATGTCCATGTGGATGCAGTAGTGTTGTGAAATAATACATCATGATCATGTCACGATTCTGGATCAAATTCATCAAAGGCCGCCCATATGACTTGAGACACGAATTCTCGCCTTCTTGCCATGATCTTTGCTTCATGTGCTGGACCGACAAATCTGAAATTAGCGCAAGTTACAGTGCTTAGCAGGTTGCCACCATTATGGTCGGCAAGCAAGACGAGTAAGGCTGTACAACAGCGTATGCTGGCTGCACATTTTCTGGGTCAGCACTATCTACACAAGCAGACAAAACACCCAGCATTTGTGGTACCAGACATATGCGTCTGTACAGGCTAAAAGATGAGCACCTGAATGCCAGCGGCGACAAACCCCGACGCGTCGATCGCGAGCGGGCGGATTTCAAACGCCATTCGCAGGCAGTTGAGTGCGTGAACTCGGGGCCACGGCCCTGGCACAGCCTCCTCCCCCCCGGCAATAGCAAGCAGCCGCTTCAGACCCGCAGGGAGAAGCGTCTTGTTTGTACCGGAAGGTTCTGCGAGGAAGACGGCGGTGAAGGCATGCGGCAGTCCCCCTGACCGCCGCACGATGTCGCTGAGGCTCTGATTGGGCCGTGTCAGCACCTCGAACAGCGCGGTCTGCCAGCTGCGAGGGAGGCGGTTGAGCTCCGGCTGTGGAAGCTGCAGTAGACGCTCGACGACGGCGACAAACCCGTGATGAGCCTTCTCTGTGGCCCCGTTGTGCTTGACGTGCGTGAACGCGTTGAGGAAGAACGCGCCTATCGCTTGCATGTGGCTGAGATCCAGCAACGCCTTCAGCACGTTGTCACTTTGCCGCTGCGTTGCGATCGGCACCAGACGCACCAGCGTTCCCAGCATCAAGCAGATCTCCTTCATAGTTACCCAGCTGCCTGCATGACATTACTGGATTGATTACATTAATTAGTATTTATTATTGATTACATTATTGATCACTTGTAGCAATGGTGAATTTGTATCTTTTTACATCGCTACCACATCCACAAGGACAGAGCAACACACGATGATGATGCATCCTTTTACAACACTACCGCATCCACATGGAGATTGGCAACTCCAAGAACCACTTGGGAATCACATATTTAAAAAGCAACCTATTTTCATCGGTGCATGCAGAGACGCTCAAGCCACAGGAAACCAATAGTCATTCCCAGGGCGACGTGATGAGACCCGGGCAGGCACCTCGCCTCCCACCTGTCTGAGATTTGGTGAAGCTCGCACGCAAAGTCCCTATGGGTGAGAGCTTCAGAGAACTTCAGGTTGGCTGACTCACAAACATGCGCTGGGCTGCGTTTCGATGTTGCTGATATCATCAGCACCTTGCTCGTCACAACTTCAGCTCAGATTATCATATGAGTCTCTTCAGTTCCAATATTTCATTTCTTCTCTTTCCCACATTTGTAGCTTGCTCTGCACTTTGTTTAGGTAGTTTCATAAGATTATATGGAAGAATGATAGGCGTATGGGAAAGAAAAAAAGACCAGATCGGCCCCATGGACACATTATGTTGCAAATCAGAGTCCCTCTATGAACGGAAAACCCTGCGGTGGCGAACAGTTGGCAGACCCATACATGCAACATGGGATGCAGCACGTACAAACTGCAGTCGTCACGAATGATGCCATGCACGAGGAACGCAAGAAAGCACCTGTCGTGAGAATTTGCGCGTGAGGGGCCAGCACCGCGTCTTCGTCGTCGATATCCATATGCAACGCATGGTCATCCATGTCGTCATCAGAGTCTATGTCTGCCGCGTCCACCTCACCCGCATCCACGTTCGTTTGGCCATCCAGATATGGAAGGCACATGCGGCCTCCTTCAAACACGAGCTCCAAAACTCGATCGATCATCACAGCTGCCTGAGCTCCCTGCATTCAACATACCATAGTCTAGACACCAATTGATCACACGACGTTACGCAACTCAGAGGGTACAGGCAAGAAAATTGTGATTGATTCTATCTAGCTTCTGGATAAAAAAAGTATATAGTCACGCAACCCCACGCAGGGCAACTGATCAAATTGTTGTCTAGGCTAAAGTAATTGATATCTGCAGTCAGTGCGGTTGTTCAAGTCACAAGCTTTTCAGCTGTGCTTGTGATTTCGATTGTTCCAGCTAGGGAAACCTTGCTCGCGTCAGTGCACTTCAAGACGTCGTTGAGCTTGACATGTGCTCTGCATCCGAGTAGTTGCAGGAATGCTGTTCAGATGACTTGGCGCGCACGGCAAAGGACAGGACTCGCTTTGAAACGAAGTATACCCAAGCGACTGCGACGGGCATATCAGAATCAGTCGGACTAGTTTAATCACGCAATCACAAATACATGACGGCCGTAAGCCTGCACACCAGGCAGCAACAGCATGTGATATGGGATTGATATAGGAGTCCAGCTCGTGCAAGCTGCAACATGCCAGGATGCTTCACACGGCATAGTTGGTTGCCGCACGGAACATGTCACCGCACCTGGTCAGGCTCGACCAGCACAGCGCGCCACGGAAACGTCGCAAAGACCAAGCGAAGCGCGAGAAGGGGCCCATGCAGGAAGCTGCTTCGACAGGCATCCACCATAGACGCGCGGCCCTCGAGCAAGCGTTCCTCAACAGCCGCCACAAGGCTCGCCGCAAAGTGGAGGCGAAGCGCCATGCTCAAGGGGGGCCCGTCAGGGCTGCATCCGGCACACTCACGGACACCGTGGGGTGCACGGAGCAGCACCAACCGGCTTCGACGACGTAGACATCGTTGAGCATGCTGATTAAGCGAGCGCCCGCGTCGCTCTCGCGTTGCCGGGGGCTGCGGAGGAGGGCCAGGGCCCACGTGAAAACTTGCGGGAGCGCGGCCGGGCGCTCGTAGCCTGCTAGAGGGTGCGGCAAGTGCACGAGAACGGCGATTGCTGCGTCACGCAGTGGGTCCCATGAGTCAATCGCTGCTGCCATTAAGACCTGCGTTTGAGTCGACGTCGGTGAGTTGAAGCCAGTCGTGTGAACGATGCATGATCAGAAGTCACTCTCGTTGAAAGGTGTGACCTTGGAGAAAGTGCATGCTGAGAGCAATCACTTTCTATGTGACTTCATCAGATGTTGGCTACCACAGGGGGCGAACAACAAGTCCTCTGGGCCACAATCTCATAAAAGTACGTCTTTTGCTGTGCAGTGTGTCGTCAAAGAGCAGCATGAATCCCGGGTATGGAAAACTCCCCCAAATGGGGAAGATTTTGTCGAGCATAAGAGCTAGATACAGTTTCCTCAGCTTGCTGAAACTGGCACTAGACCAACCAGCGCAGCGCGCAGAAGACGTAACGAGATGATTGCAATTTCGTTTCGGCCATTACAAAACATCCCTCCAAGGCGCGTTGGTAACAATCCAGCGCTGTCGTCGCACAAACACTTTGACCTGTCATCAATTTTTTTTCAACATCAGGCGCAGACCTGTACAAATTCGGGTGAGTGGAGCATGGCGCAGACCGGCTGGAACACCTCGGCAGCATCTCCAGAGGCAGCAGGGCCAAAAGCTCCGACAACGTCGCTGCCGACAGAGTGACGGGGCTGAGGGGAGCCAGCAACCGCGGACGCCCATGAGCTGCTGCTGAACGTTTCCAGCACGATCTGTAGAAGGCGCATTGCGAGGTTCTTGCGCGCGTGAGGCGCCCCTGGGTACAAACTGTCCGCCAGGTGGTGCGTCAGCCACTGCAGGAAGCCTTGCATGCGCATGTCACCCAGAGCCTGCACCCCACTTCTGCTGTTGCTCGCTGCATTGTGCACTTGTGTGCGTGCCTGCGCTCGCAATGTCTGACTTGTGTGTGACGCAAGCACAATGCCCCGTCCAATGCAACATTTCGCTGCCAGTTGCCTCAATCAGGTGGCAACTTGCCTGTGATGCTGGTATCTCTTGCGAGAGTAGTTTTCGACCATCGTGGTCATTATCAATCTCACCTCCTGGTGAGATATTCAGGACGGAGATCGAGCGGTGAAGGGGTGTGCACAAGATTAGTGTGGATTCCTTGAGCATATGGCACCTGGCATGCCTTGCAGCGACGGCCGTGTCACATTTCATGGAGCTATCAAAGGCTGGCCAGCCTGCAAACGAGCATTTGTCCATCTTGCAGAATGTACGGCAATGTGACTGCAACGTCGAGCAGGTCGCGCACCTCTCGAGCGCTCTCTGGAAGCAGGTCGTTCTCACACTGAAACAAAGGGCTAGAGTCGGGCCCACCAACGTCCCCGGCAGTCACCTTTGCAGCCCTGCCTGCTTTGCTCTTTGGCCAGGCAGGGGGAGCCGCTCCAGCGAGTATTTGCGCCCGCGATTTCTTCTTCAGCATCGAGCTGAGCACCGCCTGCCGGATTCGAACAATGAGCTTCCCCAAGTGCGCAACCCACTTCTGGTGCGTGTTCGATGAGGTGCTCCTCAGCGTGAGTGTCAGCTGCTGTTTAACGATCGCTAACTCCACGTCCCCGGGAATCTGGATCACAGGGCACATCTGCTCATTTATGATTCCACCGGGTGGCAAATCGATCTTCACGACAACCATTACACTCCTCATTACAATTCACATCAAGCTACCGTGACCGGTGTTGCCCTTGCCTAACGGGCCTTTGAACGGCATGTGTACATGGAGCCACATGCCATGAGCGGATTTGTCAAAAGAAACTGCAGCTCACTCTTTAGTTGCAGGCTTGCTGGGAGTATGCAGCTCAGCGACAACACATGAACAGCCAGTGTAGGAAGGTACATTATCAGCATGTTGGCCGTCGGGGGAGGGGCATACGAGTGCTGATTTGATGGAAACACAAGCGAGCTCGAGCGTGTCGATGCGCAGAGCTTCGTCCTCATGTGATGCGGCAGCAAGGAGTAAGCCCAGAGGCACACGGTACCGAGCTTCGCGGTTGAAAACCACAGAGTCAAGGTCCAGGACGAGCTGAAGCTTCCGCGCAACTCGCAGGACAGACACTACAGCTGCTACGCTGGCATCGCAGATGCGTGCGGCATCTTCTTCCCCCCCAAGGCCCCACTGCGCTGCCAAGGCGTCGCCGTCTTGCTCGCTCTTCGGCACGCACAGGCACAGCAAGAGGGGGAGGGACGCTGCATCCTTCTCAAGCACCAGCGGAAGCGCATAGGTCGCCGCACGAGTCCGCACGTTTGAGCTGTCCGACGTCAGCGCGCGCACTATTGAAGCGATCCAAGCTTGCCGCCACAGCATCAGCGCATCGGCTGAGTCACGTGAGTCAGCGCCGCTCTCGCGGCGACACAAGCACGACTTCAAGTCTGTGAGAACCACGTCAAGCAGAGTGCTTGCACTCGAGCACATGGTGGCTTCGCGCATCGCATCCATGCACACGTCGACGAGCTTTGGCTCGATCCGCAGCAAAGCCTCACTGCCGATGCGGCCGACCAGCACGGCAAGCAGAGTGTAGCGGCCCTTCCGCTGCAACGGCATTGAAAGCAGCCGGAGCGCCACGGAGCGCAGCACCGCATCGGCGTCTGGCAGCGCAGCGGCACCCCCCCCTCCATCGATGTCAGCCTGGGGAGGGGGGACGCGCTGCTTGAGGAGGATGTCGCAGAGGAACGCAAACGCGTCGTTCGTTTGCCGGACAGTCTGTGCGAGGGGGTCCTCGAAGTTGGCGAGAACGAGGGCGAGAATGCGCTCGGTATGTGCGCTCGTCAGCTGCGGAGGACGCTGCTGTTCAGGGGCCGCGTCGATTGTCTCGCTGAGCTTCTGCAGGCACGCCACAACGGGCGGAGAGGCCGTTGTACTTCAGATGCCCCCCCTGGGCACTTTCTGCTACGTCGCAGCTGGTTGCCAACGCGCCGTCGAGAAGCATGCTCCACGGCCTGCGCGGCCCGCCCTCAAGCGATGCAACCGTCAGTGAAGTGCATAGTACCTCCGTCGACATCGCCGACACCAGCCCTCGAGTCGCGCACACCCGCGCAAATGGCCCCAGCGCCTGGAGCTTCAACGCCAGCGACGAGCCGTGCTCGCCGAAATGTTTCTCTATGATGCCACAGGCGTGAACGGGTGAAACGACTGCTGGGTGTGCTGATGAGTCGAGAGCGGGACAGCTATCAAGGAACAGGCCGTGCGAGAACGTGAGTGCGCCGTGGCTGGGGGGGACTGAAGGGAGGCAGGAAGCGGCCCACAGGGCTACGGCAGCAGAGGCGGCAGCTTCACGCAGCAGCGCGGTGCCGGAAAGGGCGGCAATGGCTGCCTCCGCAGCGGAGACGATCGCTTTGCAGCCTTCACCACCATCGTTCAACATCGCTGTGCCGTAGCGCTGCAGGATGTAGTACATTGCCGAAATGGCATCCTGCAAGTTATCACACCATGTTGCAGCACAGGTGACCACGCGTGTGAGAACGCGCCATCTACAGCCCAGCCTCAAAACAAGCAGACACGACTGCCGGCGAAACAGCTGTCACCATGGCAAATCGGAATCAGGGGATTTCAGCGCGTGCTGTGGTGCTGTTTACGGCGTACAAGGAGATACAAGGAGAGGTTTGGCGACAATGACGGGATAGCACAGGGTGCTGGGGACAGCAGGGTTGCGGAGGGCGTGCCTGCATTTCTTCAGATAGCGTGGGTGGAATATGCGCTCCGCGCTCCGCGAGTGCAACCACCTGCTGAATGCCCGTGGAGAGGACGTGCAAGCCAGGGGTTGCGCACGCCTGTAGCCACTCATGCGCAGGTTGAAACCATAGGAGCGAGGTCCATGCTTCGGCGGAGGGAATTGATGTGATCTCGCTGAGATGCCCCTCACCTCCGCCGGCGGGAGGTGCGCTGCTGTCGTTGATGTCTTGTATCTGCTGCTGCATCGCGGCCCACTCGGCCGCTACACGTGCTGTGATGATGACTCGCATCGTGTCAGCATGCTGACTGGACATCAGGTTCCGAAGCGCCGAGAGCAGCTGGCGGTGGAGTGGGCGCGAGTTCGGAAGGAAGAGGATCTCTAGCGCGAGGGCGAGCAGTGCGTGCATTACTTCCAACGACTCCGTGGCGCCCGCTTCCGCCAGACTCTGACAGATTTTGGGAACCGCATCGATCTCGCCCCAAGTTGACTGCAGCTGGGCGAATGAGAGGAGTTCCGAGAGGAACTTGGCGGCAGGCCCGCTGACCTGGCTCTTCTGAATCTCTTGGATCTGTACCAAGGTTACTCTGTGCCATTGCATTCAGGACTTGGTGACGCTAATCACACGCCCCATCTCGATGTGCGCTACCTTGCAGTCAAATTGCAACATATACGATAATTGCGGTATTTGTGTGATCTGTCAAATGAGCACGCTTTGAGTCCCTCCTCAGATGCGTGTACGCTTTCACCAATGCATTCTGGGCTCTGGCGTCGCATCGAGCTCCCCATTATGGGAGTTGTCGCCATATTCTTTGCATTCGTATGACCATTTCTATCGTCAACGCCTTTCTGGTCATCCTTGACGACGCCGCGCGAGTAATGCGTGGGTGAGAAAATGCGCACATGTACATGAGTAGGTACTGCACGTGAAATTCATTCCACCTGCAATGGCCGATAAGAAGCGAATGTCAGTGCTGCAACACAATCTATGATGAGTTATGCTTTCATGCCTTTACTCATTCATGCCTATATTTGTGGCTAGAGGTGTGCGATAGCCTCGACAATCTCTTCGGTCACGGCTTTGTCAGGGTACATACCCTCAAACTTCGCCTTGACGAGACAAGATAACGGAAAGCAAGCTTTACGATCGACGAAATATTCGGGACGTACTCGATGAAGATAGTGTGCGGAGAAGACTGTGCCCCCTTCTGCCCATTTGCGGCGCTTTTGCGTTTTCTTGAACTTCGAGGACATCTTGTAATCTGTCAGTCACGAAACTTGTCTGAAGCAGTTATGATAGAGTTCTCATGTCTCAAATGCCAGAGCACAGACGGGGGCGTGCCTAAGATCGAGCGTGTCTTGCAATTCGTGCAGCAAAACCCTGCGACGCCGTTCGTTCCCATCCTTTCCTTGCATGCATATCCAGCCCTGTTGTACGTTGGTGATCCCGAATTCGAACAGAGGGGACGCGCAGATATTGCGCGTCCACCTCACCTCGAACGAGAACGCCGTCGCCTATTAGTCAAAATGGGCTATCCTGAGATAAACGTCCGCAAATTGCGGGCACACCAATGGTGTCACCATTCCAACACCGTTGGCAACGGCATTGGTGTCACCAACGAGTCCCATCTGCCGTACTACAAGCCACGTGTTGCTTGATTTCTGACACGTGTGGATTCCCAGCGCCATAGTCTCGTGTCACTGATATGCACGGTGGTAGCAGCTGTCAGGTGACGACGAAACGCACATATACTGAACCGCACTAAGTAGTCATGGATGCTGTAACGGAGCGTCTTTGCGTGCTATCGGAACTGCCATTGGCCCAAAGGCTATCCAATGCCAGTGCTGAAACAATCAAAAACCACTTGCATGACCTCGTAATCAGGGAGCCTGGAATATTTCTTGAGCGATATGGACGTTTCCTGGATACATCAGAGCTTGCTTTGTTCTCCCATCTCCAAGGTGCGTTTCGACAGACCTCCGACATGGTCAGGGTACCGGAGTACTTGTGTCCTCGCCGACGTGCGACACGCCTTCGCCGTGAGAGTGTTTGTTGTTTGCCTTGATTTCCGCATCCATTTCCAAGAGTTTCCTAGAAGGCATCGCACAACGTATGGCAGGAAACGCGCACGTCCGCGCTCTGCCCACCGCCATGCAAAAACTGTATCGGCGTAAGCCTTGTCGACGTGCTGTGCGGAGACTTCTACATTGCCATGATTTGCGATGACGCGGAACCCGCGACGCAATGAAACGTACGAACGTGCCAATTTGTTTGCACATGCGTCTGCAAAGCACGGACGCGGGCGTTCTCGGGGGCTTTTTACCTCTGTCAATAGGTGCACAGCAATTGACATCTGAGCTTTCGCCGCTCGCATCCCATCTCGCTTGCCTTGAAAGGGCTGGTCTAATGAGACCTCATGTGAGCAGACTGTCCAATCATGCGTGTAACAAGGACCTGGTGTCTGAGCCGACCTGCTTGCAAGCAGACAGCAGTTACGAGGTTGCGCACTACCTACCTGAGCTGACTGCGAAGCGCCATCGAGAGGATGCTTCATCTCCAGCAGGGCCATCCGATACTGCAGGCGGAGGTCTATCAGCACAGGTTAAAAACCGGCGACTTGCTCACCTGCACATCTTGGTACGTCCTCACCTTTGTCGCTGTGAGAAACTGTGCTTCAAGGGACCTTCTTGGACAAGCATCGGCAGCCATGCATTATCAGGTATCATCGCCTGTGAAATGTACCATCTGGCTTGATTGAAAGCTTCTTCAACATCCGGCCTGTCTGTCATGGGTTTGCGCAGGCAAGGGATGGTGGAATGGTTGACCTCGTCAAATCGGTGTATGTGCTTGTGCAGACCTTACCTCGGTCGAACAAGCTAGGCAAACAAATGCATCAAACACTGCTCTGAAAATTGCCCCAGGACTTGCATCGTCTTTGCTATCGAGTTCCTCAACCTTCAGTGGGTTGATTGCCATGGTGACAAACAAGTCCGGCATTGGTGCAGGAAGCGGAAGGGCAGTACTTTGGGATTGAGAGCATACGAGAGCGGGCGCGCTGCTTTTCGAAGAGTCAGGGGTCGAGTTTGAGCCGCTTGGGCGGCCAGCTTCTGTCCCGGGGACCGGACCTGCTGTCAAAAAGATGTCGGAAGTGCTGCTCGCCATGCACCATGAGAAATTGCATCGCGCTCGGGTGCAAACCGAGCAAGCACGCGAGGTGCGACATGCGAAAAGGTCAGGGAACACACAAACGCAGAATCGGAACCAGTGAATGTCTTCTTGCTTCCACCGGCTGACTATCTTGCACAGACTTCCTCGGCGCACAAGGATGGCTCGTTGCCGTCCATCACTCTAGCGCGATTCATGGCTAGCATGCAACACAGGGGTCAATAATACATAGCATGAATGATTTTTGCATGCTGCATTTGTCAACCTCGTAGATATCTGGTAGAGATAACAGATGTCACAATGTCACCCGCACTTGTGTGTTGCCATGCCTGGACGACCATACATCGCCTGACCATGGTACTCCAGTTCCAACTTGGACACTTGGCTCCTTGCCTTGACAACCCAAGGATCCGTGCTGCTTAGATAAATTAAATGAATGTGAGTAATCTGCCAGCAGCCGGATACCTGGGCCGGCCTTGCGCCGCCGTTTATTTCACTTCGTGCTTCGCCGTAGAAAACGGCGTTGCAGCAGCTTCAGCGGGGTTGGCAAGAGGCAGATCCATCCCATGTATCTGAACGTGCAGGAAATGGTAGAGGAAGAGGAGTCATCCGATGATGACGAGGAGGTGAGTCAGGCAAACCAAGCTCCCGACATGGAACGAGAAGCTGGTAATCCCGATAATGCAGCACAGGAGCTGCCCCCGATCGCAGCGCATGACAATCAAAGTGAAGTTGTCAGCGAAGAGGAGCGCAATGCCAGGGTGTGCTTCCCACATTGCTTGAAGTTTATGACCTTGCTTCTTGACTAATCAATCCAGCTGTTCTCATGTTGCCCCGTTCACGTACCTGCCCACACCGCAACGGCATGTACGCTAATACCGCGCAGTCAATGCTGAGGTACATATTCGCAGTTTGTGCGGTGACTATCACAGCTTGGCGTTTCACGTGGTGCAGTGCATCATGAGCATGCACTGCGTGTTGATGATGCATTACACAGAGATTTTTTTCTTTGTGTGCAACCTATCCTGTACTCACGGTACTTCAGGCTGCCATTAGCCAACTTCGGCATGCATGCTACTGCAGCGCTTCGCCAGACCGTGTGATTTGCGGGTGTAGATGCCAGAAACTGCATGGCGAACTGCATGTTAATATGCAACTACACCGGGCTTCTCCCAGCATGCTCAGTAGCTGCATATATAATGAAAGGACTACATGGGGTATGCGTTGAAGGAGTTGCATGTACGACTGCATTCTAGGGACAAAAATGGCGTCAAAACCCAACGTGGCAAAGCACTGTGCTACTGTAGAACATGTTTCTTTCCTGAGTATATTGCATTCACGAAACACACCCTTTCCAGGTCATGGGGTGACGCGAGAGACCAGCCCGATGGCAATTCGTCAGAACTAGCATGTTGTTGGTGTGTTTGACACCATTGTGGCGTGCAGGTCAAAGGCCTGATCCGCACCATGAAGGAAAGGTTTCTTGACGGAAAAGACACAGAGCACGTAGACTATGCCCAGATAGATGGCGACGTTGCGCTCGACGACTACTGGCACAAGGAACAGGCGTTGGATGCACAGGAGAAATATTTTGATGCAGACTGAGAGGAAGAACGCATGACCAACATGTACGTTGGTCACCTGTACTTCTCAGCCATCATCCAAGTCTGCTGGATCTAAAGAGAACATTTGATGTATGTTACGCTGTAGGGGTACTGCCCTAGTACATTGTACTTTGTTGGTATTTCAGTGTGTTCGGCTAACCTGACATGGTTAAAAAGATCACTCTGGTCTTTAATGCAAGGCAGCTTTGAAGCAGGCAGGTACTGTAGTTTGTGAGTGACTGGGTGACCGAGCTATGTGCAGCAATCCTCGGACCACATGAGTCTGTATCTGTCACACTTGCAACTCATCGTTGTGTTTTGTGTGCATTTGTGCTGCGTGATTTTGTTGTTGGTTGTGGTTGTGGCAGGCCTCTATACAATACATTACCATTAGTATTGAGCAAGGCACTGAAACCATTGCATCCAAGTCTGCTGGATCTTGGATGCCTGTTCCTTAAGCAAGGGTCGTCACGTGCAGCGTCGCCATCTGAGTGTGGTCTACGTGCCGTGTGTCCAGCCCATTCAAGCTCGCTCACGAAATATAACTGTTGGACCATGATGAAAGAGCTTGAATGGCCTTGATAGGATGACCAGCTGCAGGGGACGTTGTACAATAAAGCAATTGCTGGCAAATGGGGCCCCTCAAAATGATGCGGCCCGGAAGTGCGCTGGCCAAATCGAGGCTAGTATTTACCCTTGGCATGGTCAGTCAGGACCATAGGAACCATGAGCGATAACCTCAAATCATCATCATTCGCCTTGTCTGGGATAGCCACGTTTTTGGCGGATCAGGTAGTGGATGTTCAAGCAATTGGACGTGGAATGAACTGCATCGTACATGGCGCGAACATTCGCCACTGAGATTGAATGCGTTGTGCCATCGCGGTCCTCAGCCGCTATCAATACCGGCCAGGAAAAGTTTCATTGTGCTTCCTTTAACATCATTTCACCTGCGAGTCCTCAGAGCAATGCACAATTGGGACCTGTGCAACAGACCGTGGCTGCGCACTTGAGGCCTCACTTGCGAGGCCTGCCAGGACCTTGGCGGGCACTTTGCGATGTAAAGAAGAAACTGACTCAGCTTCACAACAGCCGCGAGCGACTTGAGGCTGTGCACTCTGGCGCTTTTGCTGTCGTTGGTGTATCCATAGCAGGGGCTGGACCGCCTCTGCAGGAGGTGGTCTCGGTTTGCTGATCGTAAGAATCATGTCTGGCTTCAGCACGATCTGCAGCCGCCTGATCTCGTCCGCAGTCACGACCGTCTTCTCAAACTTGTCATGGCTTTCCAGCTTTATCAGTGGCCTGATGGGGGGTCAAACAGCGAGGAGGTGCGCCTGATCGGTGTGACATCTTGAGCTGCATCGAGCAGTTGCCATGCCTCCCACTTCTCGAGCTTGTTGGCAGACGTCGACAGCCTGCCTGTTGATGACATTCGCTGAGAGCAGTGCTGCTCTGCTGTGGTCGAGCGCCATTTGGTTGTCTTGGCCATTGTTAGTGCGGCACTCAGTCTTGCAATCGCTGCACTCTGCCGTGGGCCGCTGAGACGGAGGCTGAAGTCATCGTCCCCAACAGAAAACGGGCTACGCACGAAAGAAATAACGCTATTGTCGGGGTTGGACCGGACTCCCCATGACATTTGGGTGTCCCGTGATGGCTTCCTGACAAGGCCATCCCATATTAAGCGTATGATGACAAGGCACACGTTGTCCCCCGCACGCTTGAATTTCCAGGCTTTGAGTGCTGCATGCAACACCAGCATGGCCCCGCTTCCGACGTCCCCCCGGGAGCCAACCAACGCAATAACCTGCAAATCAACTGCATGGTCACACACGCTCAATACACAGGATGCATATATTGCTTGATAGCAAAATCAAGGCAAGCTGGGACTGAGCAGAAGGTGTATCCTGGTAGGCACTCTTGCTGCACCATGTTTCTTCATTGGCTGTGCGGGTTCCGTCCCACATGACAATGCGCTTGGCAATGTGGGCTCAGTATTCATCCTTGAAAGGCTACTATGTTCTATGTTTAACACGAGATCTCATGATTACCCAGGCATATGAAGTTTGGGAAATCATGGTCTCAACCCCAAGTGCGCAAAGTCGATCCAATCCTTTCATACATCATAGTTTGATGCGGAGTATTTCTGGAGCATTGACGTTCAGTACGGGCGTTGGCAACACAAGAGTGACTTGGAACATGGCACACTGTATGGAAGTCAGAGCATGCAAAAGGAGTGAGTAGGAGCGGCACATCCTCATTTGACAACACATCCAAACGCCATCAGATGCCACCACAATGTACTTGTCGACGCCAGGTGTGAGAGTGTAGTGCTTGATTTCGGGCACGCTGGTGCAGCCAACGCTGTGAGCGAGATCGTCACCAAAGGACCTGGTAATTTCAATCCCAGGCGCCGGAGCATGTTTCAGCCACACCCGAGGCTCCCCTGACAACACTCCGCGCGAACGCAACTGCTCCACTCGTCCGCCGCAGCTCTCCACCCTGCACCATCTCCTGGTATTCTTTTCCTGTTTACTACTCCTTTTGCAGAGGTCTCATCCGTAAGAAAGCAGTCTTCCTAATCGTCAACGCTGATGAGGAGAGGTGGGTGCTGTTTGTCACTGAAGGCTTGACTCGTGGGTGACTGCTGAACCACTGTTGCTGTTCTGCAATGGACAGTTTCAAGGCCTTGCCATGAGCAACAACGCTCGAGCAGGGTTGAAGCGCAAATTGGCTACATGTGCTTCAGATGTTTACTTCAATAGGCTGTTTCTATAGAAGAAACACGTTCACCAGTTCGGCGTCTTACCACACCGTGCAATTTGAGCGTCCAAGTGCCTGAAGATGCATGAATGTTTGGGACACAAGCGACGATTTTGGCAAAGCACCGGTT